>NC_056739.1:989465313-989512813 GCF_019279795.1 Protopterus annectens | reverse complement strand
AAATTTACTATTTTTTATCAAGGGAAAAGTACAGCAGAGTGCATATGTTCATGTACTGGAAAGTGCCTATTTCGTAAGTACTGGAATACTTAATGAAGTTATAACTATTTAAATAATGCCATGTTTTTTATTGGATTTACACAGTAAAATACTGTCATATTTACAGATATACAGGGACTTTAAAGTGCATGCTGTAAACTCTTGACATTTTATAAGGCTACAAGCCTACATACCCTTACATCATCTGGGACAAGACTGTGGATCACCAAACAGGCCTGCTTCTCATCTTGGGATTGGTGCTAGTGTTTTGCTTCTGGTGGGAGAAGAAGCAAAGGAGCATTGTATCCCAGCAGAGTGGAACTGTGGTGAGACCAGCACTACTAGTAGCCAGGCAGTAGCCATTCATGCGACTCCCCTCTTTTCATCATTCTTGACAAGCTAATTCTTTATTTTCAGTAAATACTGTTTGATTTGCTTCTAACTTCATAAGATCTGCCTAAATACATCACCATAAATCATCAGGCTCTACTTATTAGTTTCTTCTCAGGTGCTTGGCAGTGCCCTGTATAGCCCCAGACACCTTGAGTTGACATTTTTCCTGCAAAAGCACCATTGAAGTTTCATCAACACCTAATTGCACACAGGACAACTAGTTTGCGGTGACAAGCACTGCCCCCAGAGTTGCAAACTCCTGACATTACTTTATATTCTCACTCCAGCTATCACATGAATAAAAACAGATCTGTTGCCATGGATATGAACATTCCCACCATCTCCATTACCAGCTTGGTGGATGTGGTCATCCTGAGGCAATGTAGAAACTGCCTCATGTTTACTGACAGCCAGTTAATTCTCAAACAAACCTATATGGTATGCAAGAGATGTATTTACACAGTGTCACCGGAGGCAAAGTTGCCACATAAAAGCACTGCCAATGTCAATAAGGTTGTCAGTACTGCACACACTACACCCATCACACACAATTCAAAGCAGGCACATAGACCAAGATATGCTAAGGCACTTAAATTTAACCTTTCTAAAACCTAAAGACCTCCTAGATGAAGTACACATAAAAAACATTGTCAGCAGCCCCAAGTCAACTCTTTCAAAACAACACCCACATCAACACATACAGCAACATCTCATGGAGCCGTTACGTCTAAGCCCATAAGTCAAGCCGCCATACAATCTAACACTCTGGTCATTGGAGACTCCATTGTGAGACTTACTGATGTCCCTCTCACCAAGCTGAGTAAAAAGAAAGTCACGGTCGGATGCTTATCAGGGGCCAGAATCTGCTAAATTATGCACACACTCAGGTCACTGGACCACAGCTACCAGTATGACTCAGTCATAGACCATGTGGGTGTAAATGACCTGAGACTTACCTCCCTAGACTATATGAAGAGAGACATCATGAAGCTCTTGGAATATGTGTCCTGGGCTGCTATGAGCCTAGCATTCAGCAGCATTTTACCTTCTCCAAGGATGATGGTATAAGATGAACAAAAGATGACACATTAATAATTGGCTTAGTTTCTGGTGTCATTTTAAAGGGGTGCAATATTGGCCAGCACTGAAGGAAATGGCCAATATACCATGCTGCTTTGCCAGAGATGGTCTGCATCTCTCCCTTCTAGGATTTTTAATATTAGCTAAAACATTGTCCTCACCCATGGTGCCTTTTTAGGCAATCCCAGACTGAAAGTACTTGCACCATAGCAAATCATAACCAAGAAAATCTAAACATGTTACTGCTCATTGCTAGGATTCTTAACAAAAGACTCCACTCCCTAGAAGCTCTTTTCACCCCTAGAGAATGCTGATATCTGTGCAGTCACTCAGACAGTGTTTAATGCTACTGACAGCACATGGATAGTGCAAGGTTATAATACCTTCCACACATTCAGACCAGCTACTACACAGACAGGGACTAAAGGTGGAGGTGTCTCAATTTACATCAAAAATAAATATACCTCAAGGCTGTTCAAACAGGACAATGCACTTGAGCTTCTCTACATTCAAATCATCATAGGCAAAATCTAATACTAGCTCCTAACAAGCTATAGGTCCCCTTCTATGACCTAAGAAAACCATACTATGCATTTAAACATATTGGAAGCACTCACTCACCATCCAACCCAATACCATATTAATGGGCGACTTTAATTACCCTACTATTAACTGGGAGTCATATACAACACCAAATGTACAGGCACAGAGATTTCTGGATTTTGTAAACACAAACTCCCTGGACTAAATTGTCAATACACCAACTAGGAGGCAACCATATTGGATTTGGTCTTCACTAACATGGGAAACTGCTGCACACCCTCTAGTGTAATATCTTCTCTGGTAAGGTCAGACCACAAAATTGTCTTCCTTGAACTAACAATAAAACCTGGAAACCCATCTAACCCTGAAATATTCAGCTAACTTCCTATTAATGATAACCTGGCAACATTTCAATCCCCATAAACCATAAGAGCACTGCTGCCTATGCAGAACTACTTACAGAAATCATATACAAGCATGTTAATAGCTAGAGCCAGCTGTAGCCACCAGGAATAAGTACAGAACTAACTCGAAAACCATGCCACCCTTGTGGAATCACAACATCAATAGGCTGTATAACAGAAGGAAGAAAATCATGACAAAAATTATCCCAGCAGGATAATAGCACTCTCATCAAAATAAACAAATACCTCAGAGGACAAATAAAGTCTACCAAAGCCAAATTTGCAGTAAATGTAGCCTCTCAGGCCAAAGACAAGCATTCTTAATTATGTCTGTAACCTCAAAGGCAATACACAATTTTGTACAGAGCTCATTGTTAATGTAGCCACCTATTCTGAGCTAGAAGATATAGCAAACCTACTGGCTAACATATTCATCTCCAACTTTATCCCTCTCTCCCCATCAACCTTTTCTCAGGAAACACCATCAAATATAACTCCCCCTGCTATCACTATGGAACAGGTCCTTAATGCTGTCTCTAAGGTCAAAAACACTGCATCAATGGGCCACAACACTATCCCAGGATGCCTTCTAAATAGATGAAACATGACCTATCAAGCCCTCTGGAATTGCTATTTAACTGTACCATCCCAAGTAGGCTTCAGGCCTCATGAATGGAGAACAGCAACAGTCATCCCTCTGCACAAAGGTGGGCCATCTACAGACCCTGGAAACTACAGACCCATAAGTCACACTAGTTTCATATGTAAAGTCTTGGAAATGATTAATAATGGCATAGGAAACCGCCAGACACTGGACTCAACCCAGTCTGGGTTCATCAAGGGTAGGTCATACCTACTCAACCTGGAGGACTTCTTTGAGAAAGTCATCAAGGCAATGAATGAGTGCAAAATGGTTCACACTGCCTAACTTGACCTGGCCAAGGCATTTAACACAATACCCCACTCAGGCACTTTTGACAAACTTAGGGGGTAGGAACAAACCCTTATGTCACCCAGTGGATAATCAGCTGGCTCACAAACAGGACCCAGGAAGTTAGAATTGGTGAGTCCACCTCTACAAAGATGCCAATGGTGTCCCTCTGGAATTGGTCCTGGGGCCACTTGATTTTGGCATTTACTTGTCTGAAGTCAAGGCCAATGTCAATGGCCTCTTGTGAATTAGGAGTGGTCATTGAACTGCCCACCAATACAAATGTTCTCCAGGAAGGATTAACACAGACTAAATAGCAAGAAATGCATAATAGTATCCTTCAGAAAGTCATCCACCCCTGGTAAGGATCATATTGACAACACAGCCATAAGAGTTGACCAGTAGTCAGGGACTTGGGGACACACAGACAGTAATCTAGTCTTTGCCCATAACACTAGTGAGGAAATCATTCTATGTACTGCAATTTATGAGCAAATGTACAGCATCTAGGTCTAAGGACATCATTGTTCCATGATATTCAGCATTCATCAGACCTATCATGGAGTACAATGCCCCCTTTAGTATGCACCTAATCAGGTATATCCAACAACTGGAGCATCCACAGAAGTTCTCTGCTAAAAGAGTACAAGGCATAAGTAACATGTCCAATGAAGACTACCTCAAGGCTCTATCCCCATATTCTGTTTCCTACAGGCTGTTGAGGGGAAATCTATGTCAGCCATACAAGGCATTGTCAGACCCAATTCTGATGGACCTTGTGTATATCCACAAAATAAACTGCACCCGAATTAGCCATTCTAAAGACTTAAACCTTGCCTGTGATATAAATAGGACTTGCTGGAGAAACAGATATGTATCCCAGGGGTCGCTATCAGCTGATCGAGTTTTCAGAAACTCAAAATTCATATCAGCGAGATGATATGATCCACTTTCTGAAAACCCCAAGCTGTTGAATGGAGATTGAGGTACAGAAAGGATCTTGAGATTTACCTTTTTTCTCAATGCAGTGCAATCTCTGTGTTGGTATATATAATTAGCGGGGGGTGGCACAGGTGCCCCCCCCTTGCAAAACCATAAAAAAAAAAAAAAAAAAACATAGATTTTTTTTTTTTTAATGTTCGAGTTTTATTTGGTCATATCCCCACTCTGATATGAATTTTGAGTTTCTGAAAACTTGATCAACTGACATAGATCTTGTATCCCAGAGACAACCCCTTCTCTGGAACAGTCTCCCCATTCATGTGAAAAGTGTTCCTCCCTAACCCAGTTCAACTGTAACTTGGATAATTGGATGGGGAACAGGAAATTCATCCCCGGTTTGGCACCTATGTCTCTAATGGACATGGGCAGCCTGTAAATAGCTCATCTCCCAGCACCCTGCTTACACTTATTAAGGGTACCAGAACTTGTCAGGGATTTGGGATGCATGGCAAGGCTTAAAAAGGCCCTTGTGACCTATGCATGGATAAGCTACAAAATACCAACAGTCTTCTGCATAGTGGGATGAAAGCAACATGTCAATAATAAACCAAGAAGTCAGAGAATATGACATACAGAAAACTGGTAAGATCTTTAAAGGAACAAATAGAAAAGAAAAATGAGTAGATATTAGAAAGATTGAGGAAAAAGGCAAGCTGAAGGAACTGCAGATTCACTATTAAAATAAGTGTTTAGAAGAAATGCTGATAAAGAAAAGAAAGAAAAGTATAGAGAAAGAAGATATTCACTGTACCATGCAAGAACTGGAGTCATAGATCTTACCCCAGGCAAAAATTAGTCATGCCAATACTGCTAACTTGCATCCATCACTTAAAGGCAATGACTGTCCTGCAGTGACTGGAAAAACTATAAGAAATGGAAGTACACTGTCCCATTTAATGGCCAGAACTTTGCAGTCTCATCAAACCCATATGAGGCAGTGAACATCTGTAGTGAGGAACCACAAAAGAGACCCAAGAATATTCTGCAGCAGGAAACCATGCTAGCCTTCAATGTACATTAACCAATATCATTTCACAGCATGTAGACATTTCTAGCACAGTTAAAGTGAGCTAAATATGCAAGTTTTTTCTCACTAAGTGATATCTGTAATTAAATACAGCTACATTCTCAGTGGCAGTACCTATTTCCTTTATTTTGTTTCTAGCTAGGTAAGTTAATTGATCCTTTGCATATTTTTTGAACTAATTTGGGCAAACAAGGCAATGGTAAGTGCAGTAAAAAGGGCATTTTAGAGTGCTCAGTCATAACATGCTTCAGGAAGTATGGCAGTACAAGAAATCTTAAAGTTCCCTCAAAGAATCCATGCATAGATAATGAAAAGGAGGCGTCCCACTACTGAGCTCTGTTGCACACCATTGGTTACCTTCAAACTTTCTGTGTTCACCAGTGGGAGTGGTAAACACTGAACAGCCTGCCTGTCCCTGGAGGAGTGGTTACTACCTAGAAGCTGTAGTTTTATTGGCCATTTTGGGTCAATTCTAAACTCCTTGATCTCTCTCTCTCTTAAAATTCTACAACTCTCTTTTTGCGCGGTTTTGTGCACTGAGCAGCATCGGGCAGCGCCGCCTAAACACGTTTAAACTATTCCAGGCTCCACAAAGACTGCTCTTCACTTTTTCCCTTAGAACTGTTGAAACTCACAAAGTAATCACTCTATTCTCTTTCTAAAGCCCTGCAGTTGCTCAGTTCTTATAAGGAAACACTAACTAACTAAAGCACTACACCCTCCTTGACTTCTCATAAGTATTAGACTCCCGATTGGTCCTTCCTGATCAAGTGAAAAATCAGTTCCCTTCCCTTATCTGATCAGTAAAAAAAAAAAAAACAGTTCCCTATACTAATCTGGTATGTCCAAGGGTCAGTTTCAAGGTTACTCTCCAGTCCAGCTGGTGAATCTGGGAATTTTGAGGCAATGTTACAATTGCCTTATGTACACAGACAACCCTCTCCTCCTTCCAATAAACTCTAATACATGTGAGAGATGCAGTTACACAGCCAAACTGGAGGCAGAGCTCTCTCAACCCAAGACTGGCACAGTCAGTCAGGAGGAAAAGGTAACCACCCACACCACAAATCCAGTCTCACACAGACCTATTGCATCTGCATACCCAACACATAAACACACAAAAGCATACTGGAGGCTCTAAATAAAAATCTGCCTAAACAGCAAAGACCTCCTAAGCAGATATCCAAGCAACAGCCACCCCTCAACAATACCCACAAATCACATATCTCACAAAATCAGTGTGCTTCACAGTCACAGCCCATAAAGCCAAACAACACACCAAATACACTTGTTATAGGGGACTCTATTGTCTGGCACACTGACGTCCCACTCACCAGACTGAACAAGGAGAAAGTCACTGTAAGCTGCCTGTCGGGTGCCAGGATCCACCACATAACACAAGTACTCAGGTCACTCCAAAGCAAGTACACGTATGACTCCGTCATTGTCCATGCTGGTGTGAATGACCTGAGACGTACCTCCCTGGACTACATAAAAAGAGACATAGAGGAGCTCTCTGACCATGTAGCCCAGGCTGATATGTCCCGTGACCTTGAGTAGCATCTTGCCCTCACCAAGAATGATGTCACAGTATAAAGACAAAATGATCATTTCAACAATTGGCTAAAGTATTGGTGTCATTCAAAGGGGATCCAGTGTCTGTCAGCCTGGGATGACATGCTCGACAAGCCATGTTGCTTCGCTAGGGACGGCTTGCACCAGTCACCCTTAGGCTTTTGTATACTGGCCAAGGCTCTTGCCACCCCCATAGTGCCTTTTTTAGGCAAGGCTCAAAGGACAAACCCACCTCCATAGACAACCCAAAGATAAAAAAACTAAAGGTAATGCTACTCAATGCCAGAAGTCTAAACCTCAAGATGCACGCACTCGAGGCTCTCCTCAGTATGGAGAAAATCGATGTCTGTGCAGTAACAGAAACCTGGTTCAAGGCTCCTGAGAGCATCCCAGCACTACCAGGTTATAACTCATACCATGCGTTTCGGCCCCAAAACTCAGACCAAAGCACAAAAGGAGGGGGAGTATCTATATTCATCAAACATACCTACACCTCCAGGTTAGTGGCATTGCACGAAGCATCAGAAACCATCCATGTGCAACTAACAGCGGGCAAAACTGCCTTTCAGTTTTTAACATGCTACAGAACACCCTCCCTATTACAGGAACTCCACTTGGCATTCCTGAGAACACTGGAGAATATGAAGGTCTCTCCAAACACTATGTTATTGGGTGACTTCAACTACCCAAACATTGACTGGGAAAACTACTCAAGCCCAAACACCCTCGCCCAGCGGTTCCTTGAATTTATAAACTCTAACACAATGGAACAACTGGTCACCACTCCCACAAGAGGGAACAACATATTGGACCTGGTCATCACCAACATGGGGACTCTATGTTCCACACCAGAGGTAAACCCCTCATTGGTAAGATCAGACCATAAACAAATTTCCCTAGACATCCATATCCCATCCCCACCCTCAGCCAAAGAAATCACTGTAAAGAATTTCTCCAAAGCCAACTTTGCACTTCTCAAGAGTGAGGTGGAATCCTTCAAAGCCCCTGGGCCAGAGGATAATACAGCCCAATCTGCAGAATCCTTTACAAATGCATTCTATGAGCACCTGCAGGAATGCATGGATCGTGCTATCCCAAATAAAACCAAGACTCACTCCTCCAAAAACAGGAGACCGGTCTAGTGAACCCCGGCCATAAATAAGCTATACAACAGAAGGAGGAAGTTACTACATGACAGAGCAAAATCCCAAAAAGGGAAGGCATCTCTGATCAGTATTAGCATGAAACTTTGATCCCTCATAAAATCATCAAAGGTCAGTTTCGAAAGAAAAATTGCCCTAAACACTAAAGATAATCACAAGGCCTTCTTTAGTTATGCCAGAAACATGGGCGGAAACTCCCAGATATGCTCTGAATTGTTGCACAACGGTACAAAATATACCAAACCTACAGACATAGGCAACATCCTGGCAGACAGATCCAGCGCAAACTTCTCCCCCCCTTCCCCCCTAAAGGAGCAAATGCCTATCCCAACTGAATGTAGCCTCCCTGACATCACAGATGCACAGGTGAAAGCTGCCCTCTCCAAAGCAAAAAACACAGCATCTATGGGACCGGACGGTGTCCCAGGCTGTGTCTTACATGAGCTCCAAGAAGAACTGAACCCTCACATTAAGTCACTGTTCAAACTTAGCCTTACTACAGGATATGTACCCAAAGAATGGCGTACAGCTACAGTGGTCTCACTCCACAAAGGTGGTGCCACAACGAACCCCAGAAACTATCGCCCCATAAGCCTGACTAGTCTGGTCTGTAAAGCTATGGAACGTATTATCATGGAACTCATAAACAAAGACATTGGGAGCCTCCAGACACTGGACCCTACCCAATTCAGCTTTGTTAAGGGCAGATCTTGCCTCTTAAACCTAGTTGATTTCTTTGAAACAGTTACCAAAGCGATAGATGAGGGCAAGGTAGTCCACACAGCCTACCTGGACCTCGCAAAAGCCTTCGACACAATACCCCACTCGGGCATCATAAATAAGCATACCAGCTTAAATATCAACCCCTATATCACAAGATGGGTTTCAAACTGGCTCAGAGATAGAACCCACATGGTCAGAATTGCAGGTGCCATGTCCAAATCCAAACCAGTTACAAGTGGCATCCACAGGGCTCAGTTCTGGGACCTCTCTTGTTCGGTATATACTTCTCTGAGGTTCAGACTAACACGGGGGGATTATGGCTGACAAAGTTCGCAGATGACTGCAAACTGGGGGCCATAATCGAATCTCCAGCTGACACAAGCATCCTCTGAAAGGGTCTCACAGAGACGGATGCTTGGTGCCAGAACCACAGCCTCAAGCTAAATGCTAAAAAGTGCATAGTCATCCCCTTTGGTAAAAACAAGGTGCCTACAAATTCCAACATAGGTGGTAATCCATTAAGTGTGGAAGAAGTAATTAGAGATTTGGGGACCAACGTAGATAGTAATCTCTCCTTTGATAATCACGTTGCCAAAGTGGTTAGAAAGACCTTCTATATAGCCCACCTTATCACAAAAGGGTTCGCATCTAGATCAAGAGAGGTCATTGTGGCTCTACTCATCACTCATCAGGCCCATAATTGAATACAATGCCCCTTTTGGGATGTACCTTACCCGACACCTGCAGCAACTGGAGAGACCCCAAAAGTACCTCACCAAGAGGATCATGGGCTACAAACAGATGTCCTATGCAGCTCGACTAAAGAAACTCCAGCTCTACTCAGTTGCTTACCGCCTACTCAGAGGCGATCTATGCCTGACGTACAGAGCCATGTCAAACCCAGAATTAATGGACATGCTCCACCTCAGAAAATCCAAGTCCCTTAGAGCTACATGCTCCAGGAACCTAAACCTCAGCACAAAAATAAATAGGACATGCTGGAGGGACAGATTCATTTCCCAGAGGCTCCCCTCACTCTGGAATAGAATCCCAATTCATGTTAGACATAGCCCCTCGTGGACCCTCTTCAAGCGAAATTTGGACACGTGGATGGGAAATCGCAAATTCACCCCTGGGATCTCTCCTGTGTCCCTGCTAGACAGAGGCACAGTAAACTAATCTTAACATGGTACCTTCTGTGACCTACTTTACAGAGGCACAGTAGGTTTATCTAATAGGGAGGCGGAAGCCAAATACACTCTGGCTAGGCTTATAAATGCCCTAGGGCAGATAGCCTGGTATCTACCTATGAACCTATAAACCTAAAGAGGTGTCTGCCACTACTGGCTAGCTACCTCACCATGTATAGATCTACTTTTAAGGCACATATTAACAAAGCCAGCCTGGGTTATAATGTCAAATACTTTGGCCAGATCCAGATAAACTGTTTGAACAAAATGATTGCATTCTAGAGCTTCTATGACTATCTTAAAGAGGTTAACTAAACTGAAAAGGCAGGATCTCCATTTCACAAGGCAAAACTGATGTGGGTATAGTCGTATAAGATTTTTCATGTCATACTTTATGAGCTTAGATATGACATGATATATTCCCATGACTTTGTACATCAGTCTAGTCCAGGTTAATGGGTCCATACTTCTCCAGGTACTTGGTAGTAATGCCATTGTGTAGGGCCAGCACTGCTGCAGCTTGCTATACTTCACAGACAAATCCTGCAGCCAAGCTTAATTTATAGAATGGCTCCAAAAGTGCATGTTTGATGCCATTTTCTAGGCATTGTGGTACATTATCAGGACCCATGAAATAGTATTTTTGGTTTCAGAGAGCATCTTCAGTATGTGTACCTCTGTGATATTAAGTAGGGTAACAGTAACACTAATGGATACAATGTGCGACTAACAGAGGCCCAGCACAAACATACTCAGTCTACAGCAATATCATAACAATTAAATGCTTGTCTAACAGCTGATAGCAGCCTCACAGTATTGGGTACAGCTTTCAGCAGTACAGCCATGATGAACATTTAGTAAGCATGTTATCCAGTCGCAAAGCACCCAACAAGTTTGCCCAATCATACTAAGGGCTGCTACTGAGAAGAGCTAACCAGCTGTTATGCAGCATCACTTATGGTGGTGTGGCACAGAGTGCAGTGGTAGTCAAAGCAGCACAATATATGACAGAAAAAACAAAATGGCCAGAATGCAAAATTCTATTAGGCCAGCAGTAATTTAAACTCCCAGAATAGCAACAAATTACCTTCTCTCACAAAATAATCACTAGCAAAGTTCCAAGCTGACTCCCAAACACTGCCAAGTTATGTATAGCTTGTTAGTAATATGCAATGAAATCATCAAAATAAATACATTCTTAAAATGTTGTTTCAGACATTAAATAATTTAAGTAATTAAAACACACTTCCCTGGTGTTTGAAGGGGCTGAAAGGAGACAAATCCAGTAAAAAACAAGTAATATACAGTTTCAGTGACCCAGTTTCTCAGACACAGCTTACAGTACTCCAATCAAAAGGATTACAAGCTAAGAAAAAAAAACAAGAAAAAACAGAGCAAGTGCAAATTACCCACTCTCACATGATAATCACTAGCAAAAAACTGTTGCTGCAGATGTTAAGTGGTAATGTAAGTAATTAAAACAAGCACTTTTGTTGTTTGAAGTGTTGGAGAAAATAGTAGATTCAGTAAAAATCAGGTACAATCTAGTTCCAGCAAGAACACAGATGCACAGCTGACATCATGATTAAAATATCAAATCAAAATCCACATTATAAATGTTTATTGCCAAATAACTGACTTTGGGGATTACATTTGTTGGTGTTGTTTTTCTAGCATTCCAGGGGAGTAACAGATAGAGTGGATGAGATGTTCCTTAGTATTCATAAAAAGTGGCAGACCAGAGCAACTTAAACCTACACAGAAGTGTTAAGTTGCACTGCTATGCCATTTAGTGATTCATATTCATGCACATTCTCACAAGAACATCATTATCTGGGAATTTGCATGACTATGAATCATTCCATTGACCAGCTGAAACAACTGCAGAGTAGACCACCCTTAATATTAAGACCAAACATAGGTAGTGATACCCCACAAAATAGACCCATCCATGCACGCACGCGCACACACACACACACACACACACGCACACACACACACACACACACACACACACACACACACACACACGCACACACACACACAAGCAGACATGCTCCCACACATGCACACATATGAATACACGCACACACGCACATACATATACACACACTAGGCCTTCATTCACTGATCCACAGATGTACTCACAAACTGCCTCTGAAACTGCACATATACATAATAGACATTGATACACTGACACGCATAGACCCACTTACAGACATAGTAATGCAGAGACATAGAGAAGTACTCAATTCTATTCACATACCTACATTGTCATTCCTAGCACTGCAGATTGCCATCACTGGAATACATAGGCGTGTACTGAAGATTGTCATGCACATGTAAGGCTTTGTATCCTAATCCTACATAGTACAGATCTTCTGCTGTATGGATATCTATGAATTTTGTTCCAGGCAAGGATCCTTGTGATGCAGTGCCCAGAGAAGCACAGTGACCTTGTTATCTTCATTCACACCCCAGCATTATGTTATTAATATATTGTCACGTTACTTTTCACTACATAGAGGTTTGCTGCATTACTGTGCAGTGAAGTGTCTATGAATGAGAAAATCCTTGTATACTACATACAAGTACTTGAACAGTAAACAATCTGTCTATAAATTCCACCCTTTAACTCGGCGTAAGATTTTATCTACTAGTTTCTAAGTGTGGTGATGAAAAGTGTGGTGCAGCTCTAACCAGACACCAAGTTATCTATGTGTTTTGGCTGTAGGAAGGGATTTTTTACATGGTCCCTGATTATTATTTCTTGGTTTAAGCTATGGAAGTGAGAGCTTCATAGGAGCATTATAGTAATCTTTAAGCAATTAGTGGCCAGTTTATTATTGATTGGCCAGTTCCTTAGAAAGCTGAAATTTCTTGGAAGAGTAACCTGTAAGCCTTCAGTTGCTTTACTTAATTTATTTAACAATATGTCATTTGTATTAGTGTTGCAGTTAAGATTGTGTGTGCCCCAAGTAAAATAATTAATAAATAAGAGTAATATCTGAAACTAGTTAAGCCTAAAACTGAGCCTTTTGAAACACTGTATGAAAAAGAGCTGACGTCAGATTTATTGTTATCTGAGATTATCTGAAAAGTTCTACTGCAGAGATATATTTGAACCATATTAAGAAACCCTCTATGAAGCCTCACAAGGGGAGTTTGTAAAAAGAAAATTATGGTTTACCATAAAAGATTTTGTAATTAATTAGAATATAGTCAAACATATAAGTAAGAAGCATAGCTAATATGAGTATTATTCATTTTGGGAAAGTGGGATTGCTGTGCATGATTAGAAGGTTTTAGTTGAGCATATTTTTTTCTACGTAAGATTGTATAATTTTAAAACTGACGTATATAAAGTGCACAAGCAAACATTGTCTGCAGACAACAGAGGTGCAAACATGTCCACAAAATAGATAGTCTCCACCCTTGGCTGTGCCTCAATATCCTATCAATGGAAACTGCAGACAGAAAGAGGGACAAGGAACATGCTTGCCAAATTTCTCTCCCTATCTTGAATACATTAAACATAATGCCAAGAATGTAGTCACAACTGATGCACCTCAGATATAGGGACAGACTAGCATGTAGGCATGTACCAGCAGCCCCAGAACCACATGCTCTTGTAGTACCTTCCATAAGTGATTCCAGAGTATACAGTCATATGCCTTCTCTGTGTCAATAAACCACATGTCAGCAGGACTGGCCAGCACCAATGACCCCACTAGTATCCAAGCAAAGAGAAACAGTTGATCTACTATGAATGCGACTCCAAGGCTCAACCACTAGACAGAGTCTCCTTTTAATGACCCTGGCATAGCTTTCCCAGAAATGCTGAGTAGATTGATCTCTCTATAACTGAAGATGACCCTCCTGTCTCCATTTTTGAAAATAAGGACTACCACCCCAGTTTGCCAGTCGAAAGTTACTGCCCTTCCTTTCCATGCAACTCTGAAAAGACACACTAAACATGACAGAGAAACAATATACAGTGCTTTCAAAATTTCCAGTAGGATCTCATCCACTCTCACAACCTTACCAAGACAGAGGGTGGGCAATCACCATAGCATTATAGTATACAGTAGGACTCCTATCCATTTAACCAAAAAAAATTAACTCTTTCTTCTACACTGTTTTATATGTTTAAAATATATTTAATATGTTAGCCATCTTTCTCCAGCAGTGACAATATCACATTTCTAGAATTTGCAAGTATAAGCAAAGAAATTCTATATAGCCACCTTACCTCTTTATCATTAAGCAATTCAATTTCTGCTTAAGCAAGTAAATACATTTTATCTCCCTGTTGTATGAAATTGAGCTCTTTACACATTTTTACTTCAACTTATTTCATATACAAATTACTACCTAATTTTCATTTATATTAATTATAAGAAATGATGCATTTTTCATTGGCTCCAAAACCAGCATTTTAACCTGTAACATCTGTACCTGAATAGTAGAAACGTTCCCTGTTTTAATGAATACACCATAGATTTATTTCTTTAGTGTAAAGTATGCTTTATCTAAAGTGCATTTTATCATTAAACTTTAGAAACAGCACCAAATGCTACAGTGTGCTGTTG
Organism: Protopterus annectens; assembly: GCF_019279795.1. Classification (NCBI taxonomy): domain Eukaryota; kingdom Metazoa; phylum Chordata; order Ceratodontiformes; family Protopteridae; genus Protopterus; species Protopterus annectens. The sequence goes on along the minus strand of NC_056739.1, from coordinate 989,498,151 downwards.
CTTCTTTCCCCGAACCCCTTCATAACTCAATCTGACATATTTCTCTTACACAGATAAACTTAGAAGGGAAACAACATAGCTGATACTGAAGTACATACTGCTATGTGCTGCTCAAACCTGAAAATGGTATTATAATCCACAGAAAATCTCAGGTAGCAATGGAAGGCTAACTGCAAATGTAGCCCTGGATCAGAACCGCTGTTCCTTGTGGACAGGGGAAACATGTAAATACTCTAAAGTATCCTTGTTCAGTCAGTCTTTAGGTAATTTGTATGGAAAATATAAGTGCTAATAATTACCATGGGAATGTAAGGCTAGCCGGCATAATATCCTCACAGATTAATAGCCTAATAATCACCCAGTATACAACTTGTTGAAGACACATTTTCAAGCCACTGTGGGCAGCCAAGGCTATTGCATTTGTTTACCTTTCTTTGCTGTATAGTGCCAGTTTCTTCTTGGAGCTCAGAAGTCTAAGGATCTGAATAAGGCATGTAGTCCAGGTGCACAAAGTGCTGTCCTTGCCTTCGTACTGTAAGCAGCATAGGATCCTATATCTACTGAGGCACACGGAACATAGCTGGGAGGGTGAGAGGAGCACTGAGCAGCCAAGAGGAAAGGTTATCAGTCAAGGCATTGCTGCACTGATATGTAGCAGAGACAGTGGGTACATCCTGGCAGCTTGTCAAACACAGGATGAGCTTGTATGGATAACATGAGCTGCGTGTGCACATCCACAGTGCTGATTTGACTGCTTATCTTTAAAATGAAGGAAAAATGCTACTGTTGAAAAACACAGAGCTTACAAAGTACCTGGATACTAAAATTCTGATATTTACTCATTTATAAAAGGCACTGGGGGACATCCGATCTGATGATGAGTTAGTGAAGGAAACTTAACAGCAGGCAGCAGCACTGAAGGTCAGTGATCTGTCCCCAAAATTAATTCAGAATGAGCCAAAAGCCATAAAGCTGATAAAATCATCCCTAAAACACAGGACATTGCCACTTCTTCTTCTTCTTTCGGCTGCTCCCATTAGGGGTCACCACAGTGGATCATCTGTTTCCATCTCTTCCTGTCCTCTGCATCTTGCTCTGTCACACCAACCACCTGCATGTCTTCTCTCATCACATCCATAAACCTTATCTTAGACCTTCCTCTTTGCCTGTTACCTGGCAACTTCATCCTTAGCATCTTTTTCACAAGATACTCTGCATCCCTCCCCAGCACATGTCCAAACCAACATAATCTTGCCTCTCTGGCTTTGTCTCCAAACCTTCCAACCTGGGCTGACCATCTAATATACTTATTCCTAAGCCTGTCCACCCTCATCACACTCAGTGCAAATCTTAACATCTTTAACTCTGCCACGTCCAGCTCTAACTCCTGCCTTTTTGTCAATGCCACTGTCTGCAAACTATATAACATAGCTGGTCTCACTACCCTCTTGGAGACCTTCCCGTTCACTCTTACCGGTACTCATCTGTCACAAATCACTCCTAATACTCTTCTCTACCCATTCCATCATGCCTGTACTCTCTTCTTCAACTCTCTTCCACACTCTCCATTGCTCTGAACTGTTGATCCCAAGTATTTAAACCCATCATGTTTCTGCACTACTTTGGGGAAGGGTACAACCTTATAGCCAGATTTATATGTCACTAGCAGCTTGAAGTAGTAGTAGCCTGCAAACAGGATCCAATATATATTTTGTACCCCAATATTTATGGGAAAAAATTAAACAAATGAGCAAGTTTCATGGTACAGGGTGACAAAGCACTCACTATGATTATGCCCTACATGACTCTAGCTCAGTTAATGGCTGACTATGCCCTAGATTACTTTAACTCAGTTAATGGCTACAGGGAGGGAGGCTACCTGAACAGGGAGGAAGGGAGGAAGAAATGATTTGTCTTTCCAGGGGGAAGGGTCAAGGTGGAAGGCCGGTGTAGGTTAGACTACAAATTTTGCTCTGCTAGAGACCAAAACATTAAGAGGTAGCAAGGTTGAGTGAATGTGTGAGTTTTTGGGGCATGCACCTTTGGGTCTGGCATAGGTCACCTCGGTAACAGTACTTCTTAGCTTGTCTTAACCTTCAACAAGATGTCAACACATAGGGCGGTAGGGCCATAGCGTGCTCAAGCTAAGCTTGCCTCTGATAGAAACATTAGTGGTTTCCATGCTCTTTCCCTCTCCCGATGTGGGTGTCCCATCATTATAGATTAAATGAGAGGATTATGATGATAACCCTGTCCTGGAACAGTTAAATACTCAGCTAAAAAAGAAAAGAAAATTGGACCTTGACTACACATTTTCTTTTGTTGCTCAGAATGTTTGGAGGGCATGGGTGTATGCTCCAGGTAATGATGATGTCACAATGCATGTTTTTTGTCTTTAATTTTGATAAGAATGTCTTTGGTGTCCTGATTATAAGCACCAGTAGTACCCAAGTGGAAAAGGATAGACATGAGCTGCACATCTGTGTCATCATGGAAAATGTAACCACTGTAATGTGGAAGTTTGCTTTCAACAATGTTCACAATCAGGTCTACTACTTGTGGTTTTATCTTCAAAAAGTCACACCTTTACTTTTTTTAGTATTTATAACAGTTTCATTCACGTAATCTTTTTCTAATTGTGTACTTGCTTAGATAGCAGCAATAATCTATTTATCACATAAAAATATCCATATAAACTGTCTTTATACTTCCTACTACATGCTTCTCTTAAGCTGCTCTGCTACTATAAAATAAATGGTACAACTCTCTGCTAAATACTGCTCCTTGAGGTGTTACATTTATTTGTGTTTTTTTCTTCACCTCTCTTTCTTATTGTGTGCCACTTTAAAATAGTTTGTTGCTCTATCTGTTTCTTATCCTCTGCTCCTTTAATAATAATATTTGTCTGTATAAAATGTGTATTCTTCAGCTCAAAATAGTACTGTACCTTAAGTTGTTACAGAATTATTTATCTGTACCTGAAGTTGTAAGTTTTGCTTATGTGGAGCTTTTCTCCCTGGGCCTCTACTGAAAATGGACATTTATCCAGTTAGACTAGCCCAGTCAACAAATGTAAAATAAATAAAATAAATATAAACTTGAGAATGTCTCTCAGCAGGTCGGACTGTTTCTATGCCATTAAATACTCTTTGTGTTGGTATTTTATTAAACAAACAAGTATTCTGCTTTAAACTGAGATTCCTTGTTGTTTACTTCTTGGAAAGCTATCACACTCTTTTTTCTGTACTGTAAATAGAACATTCATGAAACAGCTGTCATATTTGACTAGCACCCAAACACAATTAAGCTGTGATTGCTTGGAAGCTCGCATTTTGATAAAAGAATGTTCATTCTCCTAAAACCTAAAGAAATTAAGATTTTATAAACACAAAATGATACACATGGTATCCAACCTATGCTAATCAAAGAGGAAAATGTGTTAGACTTAAATTGTTTTACAAAATTGTAATACATAAGGTTATTTATTTTTGCTTCTGAAAAATGGAGATGTAAGATGTGTGTTCACTTCTTTGATGTACTAAACCACTTCAAAAATCACAAATGATGGAGAGGATTCAGAAAATTGGGTGAAAGGGTAAATCAATCCTGAAAATAGCGACATACCTCAAAAAGTAGGTTTATTATTTTGCAGGGGTAAATCGCGCCTGAAAGTAGGAACATTCCTCCAAAAGAGGGACATTTGACAAATGTCTGTACAGAGGTCATTAATGAAACAATAGAATATTAACATATTAACTTATCTGTTTACATCTAAGGAAAATAATAGTTTATTTGTACAGCATGAAATTGTCATTTTTTTTTTATCTTGCAGTAGATTTAATTATACTTTTTTTTAAACAGACTGTGATTATGTTGAGTTACCTCTGCATTTTAAAAACACAGTATTTTTCACATGGAAACTCAGCAGAAAGCAAGCTTCACTGTGCTTGTAATTGAAAGAAATATCCTGAAGTTAAAAATAATTAATTCATTCTGTAGATTAGATAAAGCTGCTAAAAGGCATGTTAAATACATTAATGTCATCCATAATAGTATATAGTCCTTCTTTACTATATTCAGTTAACTGTCACCCTGCTTAACAAGTGTGCATGGTTAAACATGAGCATGGTATCACATTTTATCAGAATACTGGTAAATGATTTGAAATAAGAAGCTTGTGGTATATGGTCAGTGCTAAAAATTGTTCTTATTCTTTTCTGTAGCTTAGATTTTAATTAACAAATAGCTCTTCCTGTGCATGATTTATTGCTTTCTTACAGAACTACATAAACTGGGAAGAGGATGTAACCATCAAGATACTGCTGGAAGAGAAAGGTTTTGCAGTGACAAGATGTGTAAATACATTCAAAGTTTGAGAACAGCGGCAAACAATTGCAAGGTCTGCAACTAGGAAAACAATCTGCTAGATGAAATTCTTTCTTCCTAAGGATTCTTATAATATCTCAAAATTACAGTCCACCCTTTTATATTTTAAAATTAAACTTACAAGATTATACCTAAAATAACATCACTGTGAACTAAGAACTGATGTTTTTTAAAGGTGCATTTACTATACATTTAATTGTAATTCAATTTCTTATAAAACATCCTTGAGTAATTTTGTTTCATGTATCTTATTTATATAAGTTTAATTTCACAATTTCATATGAAAGTCTAAAACTCAAATACTTCTGATTAAGACTCTTTAATTTGCAAATGTATTCCCCCGGATTCTTAAAAGCTTGCACGGAGTGCAAGATCAGTGCAGGAGCTCAAGTAGGCAATATGTATGCCGTGCAATCCAGAAACAGTCTGCAGGGGCGTGCACGAGCACTCTTGCACTAATCCTGCACGGACTAAGCCCTGGTGTGCAAAGCACCCCATTTGCAGGAGAAATCTATGCAAATGAGGTGATTTTGCAATCCAGAAATCTTGCAACAGTCCGTGCAGGACTAGTGCTATCTGCAGAAATGTACTCGGTTAGTAACCGAGTACATTTCTTCAAACTCCAAAACGGAGCTGTGACAGCCCCAAATAAAGGCTGCATATCATATAGTAAGCATGCCAATGGCCAAGTATAAGGCCATTGGCATAGCAAAAAAATAAAAATTACAAAAATCAACTTTTATGTTTTATTAGCCGATTGCGGCTGTTTAAGCGTAAGGCAGCGGCACGCAAACAGGATTTGGGGGAAAATAATAAAATAAATATAATAAGCAGTCTAACTAAAATCACTATTCTTCCATGCAAGTCAATGGCAGGCAGAAGACAACCTGGCCAATGAGTTGTGGTTGCTAAGTGGGGAGGCTCAGTGTGAGACATCTAACTATGCATTAGCCGGCAATCCTATGCAAATGAGGGGAAGGATAGTGAATCCCAGTTTTTCCCAGCATGTGTGTCAGGTCCCAACAGTGTAAGAGTAGGAATAGCTAGTTGCAAGCCAAGGAGGTAGGTGACATCAAGGTGGGGGGGGGGGGTGTCAGGCATACTGTAAGTGGATTGGAGCCCTGTGGCTCGGGATTGCTCCTAGCTTAGCTAGGGGGTATGTCTAAACCTGTTTAGCATTCTTTACAAAGCCTAAGCAGGTGTGCGCACCATGCACCGGGATTGAAAGGAAGACAAAAGAAGCTAAACCAGGAAGTAGCAGTAGTGTGCACATTTGAGCACTCTGTTTTTGCAGCGTGCACACGGGCTTAAACAGGAAGGCAATAGGAAGGGAAAACAACAGTAGGAAGGCAATCAAGGAGAACTAGTGTAGCTGGCAGGTGAAATGTATCAGAATCAGCCAATTACACATGCAGCAGACCAGCCCAGCCCAGAACACTACTATAAACTATGTAAACACCTTAACCTCTGTTTTTTCCCAGACTCTACACCACCGGTGTAAACAAGTGGAGATCTTTTAACACCCAGTGCAGCAAAATGATAGGGGCTGCAATAGCTATCATACAACAACTTGTGGAAGAGGCTGAGGGTGGTGAGGATATGAATACTATCCACCAACCCACAGTGAGGAGACAGAAAAAAGTGTACAGACCCAGAGTAACCTACCAGGGACTACATGAGCTGGTGATAGTGGAGCACTATAGGGTGGACAGGGACCTCCTACAGCAAACCATTGAGCTGTGCAGGCCATGCCTCACACACAGAACTAACAGAGGGGAACCCATCCCAGTGGATACCAAGGTATGTGTAGGCCTAAGAATACTAGCTACAAGTACCTTCCAAAGGCCAACTGTGAATATGATGGGGATTTCACAGGCATCAGCATCCAGGGTACTCCACCAGTTCCTGGATGCCATGTCAGCACATGCCGGTGAGCACGTATATTTCCCCAACACCCGTGCAGCCTTGGCCAGCAATATGCAACTGTTCCCCCAAATAGCAGACTACCCTGAGGTAGTGGGTGCTATAGACTGCACACAGATATACATCAAAGCACCACCCGGTGAGTGGGGTAGGGTCTACATCAACCACAAGGGCTTCCCCTCCATCAACTGCCATGTCATGTGCGATGCCCAGGGCATAATAATGAATGTGTGTGCTGGCTGCGCTGGAAGCTATCACAATTCCCACATCTGGCATCTGATGCAACTGTACCAGAGATTTGCCAATGGGGACATCCCTGATGGTCACCTAGTGGGGGATGCTGGATACGCACTGGAGCTGTGGCTGATGACACCCATCAGAAATGCACACAGACCCGAACAAGAACTCCATAATGAGGGACATGCACAGACCAGAATTATAATAGAGCATGTGTTTGGGATGGTCAAGTCACGGTTCTGGTGCGTGGACACATCCAGTGGAGCCTTGCAGTACTCACTAGCTACATGTACCCAAATTGTCATTGTCTGTGCCATGCTACACAATATGATTCTGCAGAAACAGCTGCAGCAGGAACAGCACAGGGCAGGGACACACAGCCCCCCACCATTGTCAAGGCCTGCACAGGTACAGAGTGACTCAGAGGAGGAACAACCTGAGCCTGCCCCAGTAAGCAGAAGGAGGCATGCCCAGTATGCCCTGGCCTTGGGAAAAAGGCAATGCATAGCACATACACTGACACAGGAGGGACCCAAGGAATAACACCTCTCTCCGACTCTCACATAAAGTAAAAGGGATGCCAAACATTACACTACCTGTGCCTAACCATGTGTAGGGAGTGTACTATGTGCATCTCACATAGGCAGCCCTGCAGTACCACCCTCAATACTGGGACACCCACAAGGTAAGTGACTCACACATGCCAGTTGGGGGGGGGTCACATACCCAACAACAGTCATAGCCAGCAGGACAGGTGTAGACAAACACAAATAAAGGCAGTGCTATGGCCTCTGAATGAGGCCCATGGGTATCCTCTCCCCCTACCTACACAGACTACAGCAGGTCAGGCAATGGGATGTCAGTTCTGAAGGGTAGGAAATCAGAAACGAATATGTAGGTAAGTAAAAGCTAAGATCTGTAGTACAATGGTATGCCTCTGGTCAGCACGATAGGTAAGACAACAGACTGAAATGAAGTACCCGACATACCAGTACAGTCCTAGCAAATGTCTACAAGTATCAGGTGTGCCCCCCTAATCCTATGTAGAAATGTAGTCACAGTCAGGTGTGCCCCCCCCCCAATCCTGTGTAGTAATGTAGAAATAGTCAGGTGCCCCCCCCCCCCATCCTACGTAGAAATGCAGAAATGTAGAAATGCAGAAATGTACTAAAAGTCCATGCCAAATGATCAATGGATACCTTGCAGAGACAGCATGCTACCTGTAGGTGTACAACACAAAGGTCAGCACTGCAATACAAATGACCTGGACTCGATCCACGCATTCAGTACAGAAGGCCATACTGGGCTTGCCCACACACTTAGAGAAATGAAGGCAATGTCAGTCAACAGCATACTGAAAGGTCATACTGGGCATGCTCACACACTTAAACACATGAAGGCCATGTCTTGAAACACCAGTGGACCAGACATATCTGGCAGCTGCAAATGTTAGTGCAGACACTCCTCAGTATGCCCCACTCATGCTTTGCACACACAGTGGATAGGACAACAGGCAATTATTTAAGGACAACACACTATAATAAGCCAAAGACAGACATACATAGATGTGTGGAAGAGGGTGACTGTGACAAGGAGCCATCCTGGCATATCCCACCTAGCACACAGGCAAAGGGCCACAACCACACAAGGGTCAGATGTCACTCACTGCAGATACAAGCCACCAGTATCTGTCAGCATTACAGAGTATGTGGTGCACGTGCCAGCTGTGAAACATGACTGTGCAAGGAAGTTGTCATCTAGCAGCTGCATACACATACCTGTGCAATATGACCCAGGTTGTGCCCGCATGTGCCATGTCAACCCCTAGATGAATGGGTTATGGCCCATGCACACACTGCCCTCCCCATAGCCCACTATGACAAGCCTGTTGAGGTCATCCACTGTAAAATACACCTTTGGGAGAGTTGTATCTCAGTAATCTCTGTAGCATGTCCTGTAACTGCGAACTGCTGTAGTGTGATATACTAGTTAGGCAGGAGTTCTAACCCCAGCCTTAGCAACTGTGTGTGTGTGTGTGTGTGTGTGTGTGTGTGTGTGTGTGTGTGTGTGTGTGTGTGTGTGTGTGTGTGTGTGTGTGTGTGTCTGTGTCTGTGTAGAAAGCAATGCTTTTTAGGTAGTCAACCCCCCTACAATTTAAATGCTCCTCTCTGGTAAGGCTGCTGATGTCATCCACCTAGAAATGCATCTCTGGGAAGGTTGTATCCCAGTAATCTCTGTAGCGTGTCCTGTAACTGTGAACTGCTGTAGTGTAATAAAGTCATTAGGTAGGAGTGCTAACCCCAGCCTTGGCAAATGTGTGTGTGTGTGTGTGTGTGTGTGTGTGTGTGTGTGTGTGTGTGTGTGTGTGTGTGTGTGTGTGTGTGTGTGTGTGTGTGTATGTGTGTGTGTATGTGTGTGTGTGTGTGTGTCTGTCTGACTCTGTATGTGTAGAAAGCTATGCGTTTTAGGGTAGTCACACCCCCAACAATTTAAATGCTCCACTTTGGTAAGGCTGTTGATGTCATCCACCTAGAAATGCACCTCTGGGAAGATTGCATCCCAATAATCTCCGTAGCACGTCCTGTAACTGTGTACTGCTGTAGTGTGATAAAGTAGTTAGGTAGGTGTACTACTTCCAGACATGACGTGTGTGTGTGTAATTGTTTGTGTCTGTCTGTGCATGGAACATTGCTTTTTAGGGTAGTCATACACCCTACAAGTGAAATGCTTGTCTTATGCAAGGCTGCTGATGTCATCCACCTAGAAATACACCTCTGTGAATGTAACCACCATAGCACGTGCCATACCTGCGTACTGCTGTAGTGTGATGTAGAACTCTGGTAGGGTTCTATTCCCACCCATGGCAGGTCTGGATGGTTTGTGTATGTTTCAATGTCTGTGTAGGGTGCAATGCATTTTAGGCTAGTCACACTCAGTACATATCAAATGCCCTACTTTGGCAATCCTGCTGATGTCAGCTAATGTGATATACACCTTTGGGGAAGGAGTTCGCCAGTAATCTCCCTGGTGCATCCTATAACAGCTCCATGCTGTAGTGTGATATAGACCTCTGTTAGGGGTTCTATATCCACAAAAGTCGGTTGTGGATGTTTTGTGTGCGTTCCAATGTCTGTGTAGGGTGCAATACATTTTAGTCTAGTCACACTCAGTACATGTCAACTGCCCTACTTTGGCTATCCTGCTGATGTCAGCCAATGTGATATATACCTTTGGGGAAGAAGTACTCCAGAAATCTCCATGGCGCGTACTATAACTGTGTAGTGAAATGAACTAGGTAGGTAGGGGTTCTACACCCAGACATGCCAGGTGTGTGTGTGTGTGTGTGTGTGTGTGTGTGTGTGTGTGTGTGTGTGTGTGTGTGTGTGTGTGTGTGTGTGTGTGTGTGTGTGTGTGTGTGTGTGTGTGTGTGTGTGTGTGTGTGTGTGTGTGTGTGTGTGTGTGTGTTTGTGTGTGTTTGTAACTTGTATCCTGTGTGGAGGTGGATGTGAGTGTGTGACACCTGGGCCCAATGTGGAGTGGGTTTTGCAAATCTCTTATATGGTAGCCCTAGCATATATCACAATGTCCACTGTACATAGATAACAGATGTGAAATAGCTGAGAGGCTGGGGTGCAAATCCATACCCATACATGTGACAGCAAGGTCAGGCAATCACAGTTATCAACCCCAGTATTACCCAGAGCACACTCTCACCCCATGTCTCATGCACACACATGCCGAGGCAACAGCCAATATGTATGTAGTACATTGCATATTGGCAACTGATAGTAACTATTGAGTGAATGCAGTGGCCTACAGAGGGCATGACACCCTGTCCACCTGTCCAATAGGCACATACATGCAGACAGTGCACCTTCCCCATGTTCCCCACTGGAGACCTGCATCACCTGTGGTGCCATTACATATGACCCACAAAGGATATACCATGCCTGACAACATGCCCTGTATGGACAGATGCCACTGACACCAGAGGATGTTGTTAGCATGCTTTCAATGTAGGTGCAGGGGTAACCTGCTGTCCATTACCAGTTCCTGCCACAGGTGGCCAAGACTGGCACATCTGATGATAATCTGTGCACACAACATGGGCCTGACACCCCAGGTACAGTTCCACATGGCACTGTACATGCATGTGGGAGGTGTGCACATCCCAGTCACTGGCCATGTCATGGACTAAGGAACACATACATGGCAAGTGATGCACAGCACTGGCCACATGCAATAGTCACCCAGGTGACTGGATGGTGGATACAATACCCACCTGTGTGGGCAAACGCAGAAACCACAGCCCTGAGCCACAATGCAGACCATTGTCATGTGGTCTGATGTCAAGGTATACCCATCACCTAGCCTTGTACAGCCGTCTGGCACAGTCGCCCACCACATACCCATGCATAAATGCACCCATGCATGTCAGTACTGGCACCATGTGTTTTTGTGTGTGTGTTGTATGAAGTGCATGATCACATACACACTCACTACAAACCCCAGTGGCATACTGAAGCATGTTGTCTGATGCCAGACACCTCCCCATACCTTTTGCCCATAGACCCTTCATATGACCCGTGTGGTGCATGTGATACCTGCACAGTAATGTGTTGTGGCAATCTCACTAGTGATGAGCTGTATCCTTGGCCCTGCCAAGTGTGCCAATGTGTGTGCATCCCTGTGCGGGTGTAGCTGTGTTGATGCTGGCATCTATTCATGCGGACAGGCACGTGTACATCACCTACTGTATAGCTACCATATCCCTGTTGAAGATGTCACTCCCCATCAGATATATGTTCTGAGGACTCCACAATAGGTAGCCCATGTGGCACATCCAATAACTGCATAGGACTGTGATAGCACTACATAGTCATCAGGGGTTTGATACCCTGTGCTGCTAGGTGCATGACACAAACATGCTTAGGGTTTACTCTCTCTACCAACCCCTAACTTGTCAATGCCTCTCTCACTCCCTCACTGGTGGATGTGGAGACCTATACCTGCTTTTATTAGGCAGCAGCATGTGCATTTTAAGTGATGCTCATGATCAGCTGATGGCCTCTGCATGAATTGCAGCCCTCTCCTATATGATTGCATGTGGAACAGCTCTGGTAACATTCCCATAGCCAATTTCATGGAAATGCACTCCAATATCTAGGAACATCATGTTGGTGTTGGCTCTTTTCATTCACTGTGAGCAGAAACTAGAGATGTTGTTTGGCAAACAGCATCTCAGATGGATTGGGGACTTACCTCTAACAACATACACTGTGGAAACAGGGCAACACACAGGAGGGGGATGTGCCTGACCTGACCTGACTATAGACTTTAAGTGTTGCTATACAGCATTTAGAGTAATGTTGGTTTAAAAGTGTGTTTGTGGATATGGCTGTCCTACATGTTTTAAAACCTGCCATGTCAGGTCTATGTTAATGATGAATCCACACCTGTAGGGTCATCTTCAGACTGGGCAGTGTGTTGGGCCTTTGGTGCCATGTGTTACCCACAGAGCATCTATCTGTGAACTGCAGAAGGTAGTGTGAGGATTGCAGTCTGTAGATGGTGGAAGCCGTGACAGTTACTGACCTCATATCCCTCATAGGACATATGTTGCAACAAACCCTGTTACAACAGTAAATGTATGTGGTTATCACAGCAACATGTCAATATTGGCCCTGTGTATGTGCTTCCAGCCACAACTCTGTCAACCTTTGTACATATGTTGTGCATTAAGAGGTGCATATGTGCTGTACACCATCATTAGTGTCATCATATCTAATAACAAGCCAGTGAGATATAAGACTGCTACACATGTTATGTACAGTAGGGGTTATACTTGATGACATGACCTGGACATTCTGTGGTTGTTTGTACAGTACTGGGGTCTGTGTACTTATGGTGAATGCCGACAGTGTGCGTATTGTTAATATATACCTTGGCCTGTGTACAGACCGTGGCAGATGTCATTGTCTTAGGTCCCATCCTATCTGATGTTACATGCTTCTCCAATGTATGTTACCATATTGGCTTACATGTTTGTAGGGCCATACACACACATGTCCCATACCATCGATGGGCATCAGACCACACTGTGTAGCAGCCCATTATATGTAGGGTGAGTGTGTGAGTGGCACATAGGAGGATTGTGTTGAGCAGATAGTCCATATACTGTAATATAATGCTAGCTTACCATATGTGGCAGCGGCAGTGCTCACATTGGTTGTGGTTATGCACTGTCACACAGGTGTATCTTAACCTGTGCTGTGACATGCCTGTAGAGCCTGCTATATATGCAGGTACATGTGCATTCCCCCATAGGAGATGTAGGCCAGTTTTGAGCCAGTCTGCCTGTAGCCTGCACAGTGCTTTGTTACATGCCTAGCAGCTCAGTGTACTTACCCAGCCAAGTGTCATGTCCAGATACTTTCCAGATGTATGGCTGCCGAGCCTCCCTTACCAGTCATGTATGTCAGACAGAGCGATGGGATGCTGTACAGATGTATGTCAATATCTCATGAGTAGTATGTGGCCATGGCATCCCTGTACCAGCAGTTATTATGTGTTAGGACAGACAGAGGTGTGTGGCTGCACAACCTATGTGGGCGATTGTATACCAGTCATTATGTGTTATACCCATCTACATGGCTGTTAACATCCATATTGTCAGGCTTGGTCCACATGTTCTGCACTAAGGGGTTCTGTGTATACCTCTGGACTGTACAGAGTGTGTCAGAATGTCTACATCTATTGGCCAATATCTCTGCTGTAGTCCACAGGAGCATTATGTGCTTGCAGCGGTACTGTGCTATGATGTCCTTAGGATGTCTGTCAGTAGCCAATGGTGCACATGTGAAAAGCAGATGTGACCTCACATACACACCATGTCTGTGAAGTCAATCACTATTACAGTAGCTATAGTCTGCTAATATACCTGCTATACATGCCTGACATCCCCTTGCACTACGAAGGTGGGACTATAAGGGCTGGGGTAGGGCTACACCCCATGTTTAGGACATATGGTGAATATATATGTACATATGATTATCCAGAGATATATATAGATAATTACACATGTACGTATTGACATATATAGATGGGTGTGTATAGGTCCATAGATATGCATATACACACCCAGATATATACATATACAGAGCAGTATATTTCTGCACATATACAGACAGAGATACATATGCACATATACATATACCACGCTGCCATGCCTGCCAGCAGTACACTGCTGTTGTATCCCCCACACATATGGTGGGGCTGGGGCCATATATGTGTGGGCTTCACCTACACAATACATGTGTGCCCATATGCACTCCAGAGGCCAGTGTATGTAACAGTGGTATATGGCCCTGTATTAATGAGAATGGGGGGATGCACCATACATAACCTAGGCTGTTACAACATGTGTGGGTATCATGGGTGAGCTGCCTTAAGGTATCTGGATGTACAGTACCATATATGTCACCTATCTTGACATTACTTACATAAAGTGGGTTACTGCAGGCCTGCTACCTCCTGCTATACAGACTGTTCTGTGTGCCAGTGTGCCTGTGATGGTGTCAGTTATGCCGTGTTATGTAACAGTTACATCCCATTTGGTCAACTGCTGACTTTACCACCTAGCAATTGTGTACAGAGTATAGATAGAGGTTGCTGGACTATACACCTGCATCACTTACTGTTGATTGCGTGGTATCCTGTGGCTCAGTCCATCCTTGCTATTGTACGATTTGAAGGGCTTGCTCTGGACAGCAAAAGTTGTGGACCTTTCCAGACTACTATATTAGTATAACTGTTTCACAGTTGCATTACTCTGTTGATATTGATGTCAGTGTCTGAACAGCTATATTCTTTATTATCAAGACTTCTTCAGAAAGACATGTGTCATTATTAAACGCAACCATTTAATCATTATTTAACTATAATATTTTGAGCTGTTTATTTAGATTAACCAATAATACTGTGAGACCAGTGGTCCTGCAAGGTGCTGTGTGCGTCTTCATTATCATTATAATAAAGAGTTACTGAAACAGCCATACCCAAACTAAGAAGAAAAAAAGCAAGTAACCGGTCTGCCAACCACAAACTGTTTATTGAATTGAGCGCTTTTGTCAGGCGTTCGCCCCAAAACTTCTTCAGAATAAAAACAGCTGTAACCAACTTCCATTTAAATAAGCAACCAGTCAAGTCACATGTATGAACAGTGCTAGAGTATTGGTTAAAAAACAAGAGGCATCCAAAAATGACCGCACACACTAGATACCTCTCGGACCACTCCAAAATTACTTTAAATCTCAATGGAATTACAATGAATAACACAATGAAAAAAGTTATAATTGGTCTTTGAACCCCAACCTTTTAACTAAAAAGTAAATAATAAATGATATTCAAACCTTGCTCAAATCAACCTTAGCCAATATTTCTAACTTCCAATTACTGGTACATATTGAATGGGTGGCAACTAAAGCCCAAATTAGGGGAATTCTCATTAAAAAAGCATCCTACTATAAAAAAAGACCAGTTTAAAGAAGAACAAGTCCTAGAAGCCAAAATTCAAAAGCTTGAGAATGACCTATTAACAAATTATAATACCCAAACTGAATTTGAAATCCTGAAACTCCAAAAAGATCTATACCTATTACATAACAGCAAACTATCCTTTTATGAAACCAAAATGGTAGCCAACTATGCAAACAAAATCCAAATATCATCAAGAGCTCTGGCCAGAATTATAACGCAAACCAAACCTCCCCCCACCAAATCTATGAGATAGTCTATGAAAATGCCCACTACACAAATACTGAAGATATCAATAACATTTTTGAGCAAATATACTCACATACCTATGGAGATCAAACATCACTAACCTCTGAAGAAGAAAGATCAAGTTTCCGCCAAAGTCTCGATTTCCTGAAACTAGATCCAAATCAACAAAAAAAGTTAACTGAACCTATCTCTATCAGTGAAATAACCACAACTATTCAAGAAATGAAATCACACAAATCCCCAGGCCCAGACGGTATCACAGTTGAACTCTACAAAACCTTCTCCCCCATATTAGCTCAAATTCTAGTCCACATACTGAACTATATAATAAACAATAAAATTAATGATCCACACTTCAATGCATCTAAAACTATTTGTATACTTAAAGATCAAGCTGACCTAAAGAACCCAGATAGCTATAGACCCATCTCACTATTGAACATTGACATCAAAATACTAACATCTATACTTGCAAATAGACTGAAAAAGCTACTAGATAAAATTATCTCCCCGGAACAATCTGGTTTCACAACACTCAGACAAACAAGTGATAATACATTAACTCTTAATACTCTAATATCACAAGCTAATCATCATAACCTGAACATATATGCTCTAATTAATGATGCTCATAAAGCCTTTGATAGAGTAAATATTGATTTTTTACTCCAAACATTACCCTATTTTAATATTCCTCAGAAATTTATCCAGATATTACAAATTATATACAACAAGCCGTATAGATCTTTATATATTAACAAAACCTGGTCTAATAGAATTTCAATTAAAAATGGAACCCGCCAAGGATGCCCGCTATCCCCCATACTGTTTAACTTATATCTTGAACCACTCTTCTTAAATATTCAACAAAATCTTTACTATAACTCCCCCCAATAATATTTAACACCAAAATCTTCCTATCAGCCTTTGCAGATGACTTGAACATCTATTGTACCACACCAATCTCAGATGTAAATAAAATACTATCGACCATAGAACACTTCTCAAAAATATCAAACTACAAATTAAATCTTAAAAAAACTAACATATTCCTATTAAGAACCCCCAAACCATTTTTGCTCCTACCCCTAATAGGGAAAATAAAAACAAAAGAGATAATCAACTACTTAGGCATTACTTTCTCAACAAACAACAGAGACTTTTAACTAAATAATATAACTCAAAAATGGCAAAATATTATTTTAGATCTCAACAGATGGAAAAACCTTAAACTACCTTTCCTGGCAAAAGTCTCAATAGTTAAAATGAATGTATTACCCAGATTACTAAATATATTTATGATTACTCAATTAAACATACCCAACAAATTTTTTAGACAAACTCACACCTTGCTTGCAAAATTCATATGGGAACCAAAAAAAAAAACAGAATCTCATATATCAAACTTACGACCCCAAAAAATAAAGGTGGTCTAGATCTCCCCAATTTTGAGACATATTACTTAATCATGAATGCTAATAGAGTACTGTGAATAGCTGAATATAACCAAAAGAACAAAGACTGGTCCCCAATGGGGATTACAATATACCAAAAACATATCAAAAGCCTAGATATGAACCCCAAAGCCCTACCATTTCTAAATACAAGTTTAATAAAACTGTGCAAATTAATAGAACCATTGAAACACTCTATCTTATTAACTCAAAAAATCTTCAAATATCTAAATCTAACTCAAGCTATGATGATGCTACAACCCCTACACAAAAATCCCAATTTTAAAATAAACAATCAGTCTTTAAACCTCAATCCATTCCCTAAATTAATTAATATAACCATCCAAGAT
Organism: Protopterus annectens; assembly: GCF_019279795.1. NCBI lineage: Eukaryota > Metazoa > Chordata > Ceratodontiformes > Protopteridae > Protopterus > Protopterus annectens. Next base: position 989,481,017 of record NC_056739.1, on the reverse strand, counting down.
ATATACCCATACATCAACAACTCTATACAAGAAATAAGGAATCATTGGAACCTCCCCAATTCCTATACAGTGATTTTAAGGCAAATCAAAGAATTATGTACCAGCTATGTACAAAACTACAACATAAACAATGATATAACAATCTGTAACTCTCTAAGGAAAACCATCCTCTCAACTAAAAAAATATATCACTAATACATACAAACTAATTAAAGACATTAAATTCCAAAAAGACTTGCTTATTTCAGACTATTGGAGAAAGAACAACCCTTCCATCAATACCCTTCAACTAAATCAAGCTATTAACTTAACAAATAGATCCATACCTCTCAAAAAATTGATATTTACCCAACTGATGATCTATAACAAAGCATATTTCACACCCGCTATCTTACATAAATTCTACAAAATCCCCCCCTTTGTCCTCATTGTAAAACTCAAACGGCTGATATAATACATTTATTCTGGAGCTATAAATGTGTATTTAAACTTTGGAACTCCCTTAAATTTCAATTGCAAAAAATGGGATATCAAACATCCACAATCACCTGGGAATTTACTCTTCTACATATTCTACCAAATAATATCTCTAAAACTCAAGCAATTACTATGACCAATATCTTTCTCTTACTGAAACACTATATAGCAACCAATTGGTTTGACCTAAATAACACATCCTGGCAGAATTTCAAATTAATGGTGACTAAACATCTTTTAGCACATAAAATCCTAATCAATAAAGGGAATAAAAACATTAATCACAGGAAATTATGGGAACAAATCTTCAATATTCTTCTGGCCTAACATGACAACATTTCAGACTTAAATACAAATAAGAGATTCCTTATTAAACTATATCCATAGACCAAGAAATTGTCTCCTTTTTCCTACTCCTTGTTTTCTTTTCTCCTTGTTTTTCTCTTATCATATAAGGTATATGCTTAATCACAACAACCCACACTGAATTATACCTTTTTTCCCCTGAATATTGAAAGCATCTATGTATATAATGTAAATAATATTGGTTGATTGTTTTATTTTATGTTTATACTACCCTCAATGTATAACAACTGTTTACTGTGAGGAAGTCTCACCTCTATCTATGCTATTATGTATGCTATTTTAGATTAATGAAAAGAATAAATAAAAATTATTGAAAAAAAAACAAGAGGCAAACCATTATTTATTTATTTATTTTATCTTAATTTTGTTTACCGGGAAGGTCCGACTGGACAAGGTCCATTTACAGCGGAGGCCCGGGGAGAAAAGCTCCAGTTACATTAGGATAACACATTACAGAAAATAAGCATCTAATACACTATGTAGGCAATATTATCTATTGAACAAGAAATTTCTAGACGGAAGTGAAAAAGAGTAGACATTTGCAATAATAAAGAAAAGCAATTTACGTATATACATAATGAGGCAAACCATCATAAATTAAATAACAAATACATATAAAGCCTATTTAGAAAACTTTAAAAATCAAAATTAATCAACCCTAATCAAACAATGTTTAAAGTCTGTCAACATATGTAGACTAAAAATTGAAAAATATTGTCAACATTATACTATATGTGAAACTCAGACTTTAATTTTAAATAACTTGAAATCGACACTGTTTCATTTAAACCAGGTTTGCTTGTAGCATTGCTTCTGAGCTGCCAGAGTAGTTCTTTGTATTCAAGAAATAACTCCATTGGCCCGCCCCTACCATTTTCAGTGCAAACCTGTTCTAAAACAGCAAACTTAAAGTTGTGATTTGGGTAATCTGTTATGTGCTTGGCTAATGCACTGTTGCCGTTGCCCTTCCTAATATCATAAACATGTTGGTAAATATGTTTATTTAATGTATTGATAGTCTTACTAATATAAAAACATTGACAGTCCTGGCAGATAGCAATATATACAAGGTGCTTACTTTGACATTTGAACTTTTTATGCAAGTACACTTTACCGTATCCACTAATAAAAATAACATTGGTCTCCAAAATAAAGGGGCATTGCGTACAATGTCCACATTTATGCATACAACCCTCCTTATGGAGTTATTATGCAGTTTGTGTTACATAACAACTTCATTACCTTTGAAAACCAGTTATTCAAACAGAAAACAGGAGTGTAAATAGGGGTGGCCTGTGCCCCCTATTTGCAAACACTGTATTGACCCAATGGGAACTGACCACAGTATTTGAGAATGCACTTCTTAGGCACTGCAGATTTTACGGGAGATACCTTGATGATCTGTTAATTTTTTGGGACGGAAATGAAGAACAGCTTGAGCAGATTTTTTGTTTCTTAAACTCAAGTACTGAATTTCTTAGATTCACTAAAGTACAAAATAGGAAATTTATCAACTTTTTGGACATTACTATAAGTAAGGATTTACAGAATCATAGATTTATTTCTATGTTGTACAGAAAACCCACATATTCCAACACCTTGCTACATTTTGATAGCTTTCACCCTATCCATCAGAAAAAATCTTTAGTTAAAGGACAGGGGGTATGGTTAACAAGGATGGTCAGTGATTGAACACTATTTTTACAGGAGACTGATAAGCTTAAGGGTATGCTTACTAGAAGGGGGTACCCCGGTACCTTGTTGACTCTATTTTAAATGAAGTAAAGGAAAAAAGAAACAATGGTCATTTTTTTTCCACTTTTGAGTTTTGCCTTGGATTCTGCTCCGACCAAAATCATTAGGACCTTGCCTTAAACACTAGGGAGGGTGTTGCCTATACTGATGCCATGATTCTTACTTTTATCCCCCATTTTTACAGCATTAAAGACATCTTGTTTAACAATTGGACAATTCTCACTACTGATGACACTTTTAAATCAAGATTTCAGGACAAACCTTTTAACTACCCTGCCATTAACTGGGAAAACTACTCATGTCCCAACACCTTTGTGCAACGGTTCTTGGAATTCATAAATTCCAACGCCCTGGATCAACTAATCCATAGTCCCACCAGGGGCTCCAATATCCTAGACCTGGTCATTACCAACATGGGAAATCAATGCTCCATACCTATGGTCACCCCCTCGTTAGTCAGGTCTGACCATAAGCTAATCACCCTTAACATCCACATCCCACCCCCACCCCCCAGTAAAGAAACCACCATAAAAAACTTCTCCAAAGCCAACTTCATGCTACTCAAGTCAGAAGTGACAAACTTCATGACACCCATGCAGATGGGATCTGAAAGTTCAACTGCTGAATCCTACACTAAGGCACTGTACGAGCACATCCACTCATGCATGAATCGTGCCATCCCAAATAGAACCAAAATGCTCTCATCCAAAAAAAGGAAGCTAATCTGGTGGTCCCCTGCCATAAACAAACTTTACAACAAAAGGAAGAAACTTTTGCAGAAAAGAGGAAAATCCCAGGATGCAAAAAACTCCCTTACTAGCCTCAGTAAGAAACTGAGATGCCTCATAAAATCCTCCAAAGCTAGTTATGAAAATAAAATTGACAAAGATTCCAAAGACAACCACAAAGCATTCTATAACTATGTCAAGAATGGCATTAAATATACTGATCCGAAGGATATTGCCAATATCCTGGGAGATCGATTCAGTGCCAACTTCACCCCCCTCTCACCCCCTAAATGGCCCATCTCAATACCGGAAGATTGCCAAATTCCAGTAATAACGGCCACACAGGTACAAAACGCACTCTCTAAAGCCAAGAATACAGCATCCATGGGACCAGATGACATCCCTGGCTGTGTACTACATGAACTACAATATGAACTGGCACCTCACCTAAGTGTCATGTTTAATCATAGCCTCACCTCAGGTTTCGTGCCCACTGAGTGGCGCAGAGCTACAGTTATCCCAATCCACAAGGGGGGATCCACCTTGGATCCCGGAAACTACTGTCCCATCAGTCTGACAAGCCTTATCTGCAAGGCCATGGAGCGTATTATCATGGAACTTATAAACAAAGACATTGGCAACCTTCAAACACTGGACCCCACCCAATTTGGGTTTGTGAAGGGCCGATCTTGTCTCCTGAACCTGATTGACTTCTTTGAATCAGTCTCCAGAGCCATGGATAAGGGTAAGGTGGTCCACACAGCCTATCTAGACCTTGCCAAGGCCTTTGACACCATCCCCACTCTGGAATCATAGATAAACTTACTAAGTTGGGCATTAATCCCTATGTCACCCAATGGGTTGCTAAATGGCTTACTGATAGAACCCACACTGTAAAAGTAGCTGACTCCAAATCCAGCTCCAGACAAGTGACAAGTGGAGTACCTCAGGGTTCAGTCCTGGGGCCACTCTTGTTTGGCATCTACTTCTCTGAAGTACAGGTCAACACTAAGGGACTCTGGCTAACAAAGTTTGCAGATGACTGCAAACTGGGAACCATTATTGAATCCCCAAATGATGTGGATACTCTACAAAAGGGCCTTACAGAAACAGATGCTTGGTGCAAGAGCCATGGGCTCAAGCTCAATGCCAAGAAATGTATTGTTATCCCCTTTGGGAAAAAACACGTATCCATGAATTACCATATAGGTGGCAGTACACTAAACACAGAAAGTGTGATAAGAGACTTAGGGACACAGGTGGACAGTGGTCTCACCTTCGATAACCACATTGCCACAACAGTCAGGAAATCCTTCTATGTGGCACACCTCATCACGAAGGGCTTTTCATCCAGAAAAAGGAGGTCATTGTCCCACTGTACTCATCCCTCATTAGATCCATTATAGAATACAACGCCCCATTTGGTATGTACCTCTCAAGACATCTGCAACAACTGGAAAGGCCTCAGAAATACCTCACTAAAAGAATCACAGGCCTAAAGCAGATGCCCTACGCTGACCGCCTTAAAAAACTCCAGCTATACTCTGTCGCATATCGTCTACTCAGAGGCAATCTCTGCTTAACATACAAGGCCATGTCAAACCCAGAGCTGTTGGACATGCTACACTTAAAGAAATCCCAATCCCTCAGAGGTACACACTCCAGGGATCTAAACCTTGTCATCACAATAAACAAAACATGCTGGAGGGATAGGTTCCTGACCCAGAGACTCCCCAGACTCTGGAATAGATTGCCCATACATGTCAAGCAGAGTGCCTCTTTGGACCTCTTCAAGAGGAACCTTGATGATTGGATGGGAGAAAGGAAATTCACCCCAGGGATCACGTCTGTCGCCCTGCTAGACAGGGGTCCAGGAAAGTAAATAATGTGGGAAGAAATAGCCAGGGAATTGTTATGGCTAGGCTTGTATAGGCCCTAGGGCTGATAGCCTAGTACCAACCTATGAACCTATGAACCTATGATCCTTGTATTATATACAGGAGGGATACATGTTTAAAGAGTCTTTTGGAACATATTTGCACTGCCAAAAAGGAGGGTTATATGCGTAAATGTGGACATTGTATGCAATGCCCCTTTATTTTGGAGACCAATGCTATTTTTATTTGTGGATACAGTAAAGTGTACTTGTATAAAAAGTTCAACTGTCAAAGTAAGCACCTTGTATACATTGCTATCTGCCAGGACTGTCAATATTTTTACATTGGTAAGACTATCAATACATTAAATAAACATATTTACCAACACATTTATGATATTAGGAAGGGCAATGGCAACAATGCATTAGCCATGCACATAGCGGATTACCCAAATCACAACTTTAAGTTTGCTGTTTTAGAACAGGTTTGCACTGAAAATGGTAGGGGTGGGCCAATGGAGTTATTTCTTGAATACAAAGAACTACTCTGGCAGCTCAGAAGCAATGCTACAAGCAAACCTGGTTTAAATGAAACAGTGTCGATTTCAAGTTATTTAAAATTAGTCTGAGTTTCACATATAGTATAATGTTGACAATATTTTTTTAATTTTTAGTCTACATATGTTGACAGATTTTAAACATTGTTTGATTAGAGTTGATTAATTTTGACTTTTAAAGTTTTCTAAATAGGCTTTATATGTATTTGTTATTTAATTTATGACAGTTTGCCTCTTGTTTTTTAACCAATACTCTAGCACTGTTCATACATGTGACTTGACCGGTTGCTTATTTAAACAGAAGTTGGTTACAGCTGTTTTTATTCTGAAGAAGTCTTGGGGCAAACGCCTGACAAAAGCGCTCAATTCACTAAACAGTTTGTGGTTGGCAGACCGGTTACTTGCTTTTTTCTTCTTAATTATAATAAAGAGATGATTCAGCTACCAGTAGTCCTGCAAGGTGCTGTGTGCATCTTCATTAGACAATAATTTAGTTATCAGGAGGGGAACCTGTAGTGTCATGTGTATACAATGGTTGTGTGTTTTCCATATACCTGAATTAGAAGTTCCTATTAGGTATCATGTGCATACCGGGCAACCTTGTGTACCACGTATGCTTTGCGATACCTAAAAATTGGTGTAAATGAAGTCACCTGTGAAGTCTGTTATTATCAACAGGAAAACATTCGTCCCATGTGGGACGACCCAAAAATTGGATGACTTTCTTTGCTGTAACACCATGTCTACACAGGTAAGCATGGCTGTGTTCATATGTGCATGGACTACAGCGTGTGGAAGACTGAAGATTCTTGGGTCGGGACAACGTACAAGATAGTCCCATGGGGAGAAGGAGTGGAGGGTGGGCAAAGTGTGGTGGTGTAGTAGCTACGGGCTGGTAACCAGAGAAGGGATGGTGGCTGCATGTGTGCAGTGGGGGGGGGGACTGTGGGTAAAGTAAATTTGGGTCAAGGAGAGGCTTGGTTGGATGAGCCTGTACTGGTCGGTCTGCCTAGTGAGTGGGGGAGAGGGAAATGAAATATAAGAAAATAGCAAATAAATGAAAATAAATTTAAATCCCTATTTAAATAAAACAAACAAAATAGAATAAACTTGGTAGTGTATTGCAGGGCGGACATGTTTGGCTGTGGGGGGGGTATGCCAATTCGTACAAGACGTATATTGTTTGGGGCCTCCCAACCCCATTAACGGTGCATGTGAACACACATGTTTCTGTCAATCTACCATTGCTATCTACAGATGTATGCCCATACATACCTATATAGGTATATATTTGCTTACATATTTATAACTATGTCCGTATATATCTATGGAGATATATATCTGCGTACATATATGTAACTTGCTGTGTATATGTGGACATATAGGTGTTGACATATATATGTATAGATGTTGGCATTTGCATGTACATATGTTCATATATATTTTGGAATATTTTTATATATATATATATATATAGATATATATATATATATATATATATATATATACATATATAGATAGATATTTATATATACATATATAGATATGTAGTATCTGTTTAGATATTAATATATTTACACACACACATATATCTAGTTGTTGGTATGCATTCTCTGTACTGTTGCATGACTGGGCTGGATGTTATGTTACTGAAAAAAACATCAGATTTATGTATATCTGGCATGGCTTAGTGGTAAATCACTTTGTGCATGGTCCTGGGTTCGAGCCTTGCAGAGGCTGTTTATTTTTGTTGTTGGGCAAAACACATGCCATTGGATAAAGAGTGATTAAGCCACTTTAAAGCAGTTGTATGCATGTTTGCATGGAGGTGAGCACTGCTAACTTCTGGTTACAGGTCCCTACACTCAGTTAGCATCTCAATTGCTTAACGTGTGTAGGCATAGCTTACCCCCTTGCAAACATGCATAGACCCGCTTACTGCTGCTTAAAAGTGCTTACTCCCGCTTACCCCCATGCTAATTTCTTTAAAAGAAAAAAAGGGGTTGATAGGGAAGTGGTGAAAAAAGGGGCACAAAGAGGGAAACGTCAGCAGGGAAAATATCCAGGGATGTGCAGGAAGGGTGTAGGAAAGGTCCATAGCTGGCCATTTCTTCTACAGCTACAGCTGTGCATATACACTGACTTTCGAGGTAGATTTGGGCACTCAAACACCTTGGGGGGGGGGGGGGTGAGGACAACAATCATTCATTGTGATGCCATTTAGACCAGATTACATGTGTCCAGTGGACATGTGTGTGACATAAACAGCTATGTATGGGGCAAGACTTTTTTGTGGGAACAGATTGCCCTTTGTTTTAGGTGAGAGTGGGATGTTGGGGATGGGTAGTAGGTATATTTGGGGAGGTAGGTTGGGTAGGTTAACAGACAAGGCAAACAAGACACATACAGGGGCGGTATATGACACCTGTGGGGGGTAAACACCTTGAATGGGGAGGGGTGTTTGGAAGTCACAAGCCCATGATCCCCTCAATGGAAACAGTGGGACTGAGGTCCCCACCCATGGGCAGTCACCACTGCACCTTCACTACCCCAAAGATGGCTGTGTTGGGGGCTGAGTAGGAGGGGCAGGCTCACCCTCTAATTGTGCCATGCGACCCTCAAGCTAGCGTAGCTTGTCTCAAATCTCCTTGTTGTCCTAGTCCTAGTCTCCTTGTCCTTGTGATTGGATGGTTTTCAAAAGGCTAAGCTATGGGCACACCTGCTTACCTAATGTTGGCATTGTTTAAAGGGGTATACCACTGGGCAGATTGAGTTAGCCAGCCTACACATTGCTTACACCAAGTAAGCTGAGCTGTGCAATGCTTAGCATTGCTTAATATTTAATTAGCATTATATTTCCTTTTGGCATTGATTTATTATTTGTTACATGTTATATCTGATGTTTGGTATCTGTGATTCATGTGTATGTACACTTTATGGGGTCCTGGGGACTTCAACACTTTAATACAATAACACCTCACATCTGGCCTTATGGCTGCACTCCAGTTCACATATTTATGTTATGTACCAGGTTATACAACATCAACCTGTACATACATACCTTTCACTTGTTCAGTTTGATTTTCCAGTGGTGAGGATTTGTTTGTTGAAATCTCAATCTTATGTGCTGTTATGATGGCTTAGTGGTTAACTACTGTGACTGTAGTGTACAGGATTTTGGGTTTGAGCCTTGAAGAGGCTGTTTATTTTGCTGCTGGGCAGAACACGAGCCATTGGATACAGATTGGCTAAGGCACTTTACAGCAGTTGTACGTGGGTGTGCACGGGTTTGTGCGGAGGTAAGCACTGCTAACTTCTGGTTACAGTTTCTTATACTCAGTTAGCTTCCACATTCCTCAATCTGTGTAGGCAGTGCTTACCCCTGCACAAATGCACTTAAACACGCTTACTAGTGCTTACATATGCTTACTACTGCTTATATGTGCTTAAACCTGCTTACTAGTGCCTTATTCATTCTGACACTGATACTTCACATGTGCATTTCCTGCAGTACTCCAATTCATAAATATGCATTATTTAGTGGGTATTGCAACAAAAATATTGGTTATAACGTGCTTTGACATGTAAAATAGACTGTGTTGCAGTGGGACTTGAACCGGGAATGCCTGCTCGTTAGGCGACTGCTCTGCCCACTACACTATTGCTGTGTTGCTTCATTTGCATATATCTTCCTTGTTATCCTCTTCAACCTTTTAAGCTGCTTTAACCATAGCTAAGCGATGGGCACACCCGCTCACCTACGGTTAACTGTACTTGGATTTTTAACAATATGAATACACGGGTTTCTTCATTTAATTGGTATGTACTGTTGCTGTTGTACACATTGGGGACTATTGGTGGGAATATGCAGACACTTATGAGCGGTCTCGATCATTTCTTTCCACTTTCTGTTGTTCTAAATTGCAGGGGCGTGTTTATCAGCTCTCAGACACGCCACCTGCATTCGTACATGCTCCGTGTAAGCCTAGGAGCCCGGGCAGCACGCCTTCTTAATATGCATGAGGCGCTGCCATCTTGCTCCTAAACAAGCACTTCTGTGCAGGACTAACCTAGTCATGCATGGAAGATTAGTAAATCCGGGGGATTATCCTTCAAAAATCTGTACTAAGGGGCGTGGCCAAGGATGAACACAGGATAGCAGCAGATTTCTTCAGCTCCACCAATTTCATTACACTGACAGGAATTAATTACTTAAAAAATTAATTTTTGAAGTAATTTTCTTTCTAAATATGTTTGTTTTATAATGTTCTTGAACTATATCTAAAAAAGAAAGGAAATCTTAACAATATTCCTGTCAGAAATCACTTTGGAAATTTTCCTGTCAGTTTATCAGTCTGAAATGAGTTCCAGTAAGACAAATTCTCAAGACTCCAGCATCAAGAAAGAACTTCAGTCTCTGATAATTATAATCCAGCAATTTACTGCTAAGATGGATAAAATGGATGCTAAAATAGACACCTTCATAGAAAAAAACTACAAAACAAATAGACTTGTTACATATAGACCTGCAACAACAGAAGATCCAGATGACAGGCATAGAAGAAGCTGTGAATGACATGGAAAATAGAATACAAGAAGAGGAAATCAACATTGAGTTTCTGCTGAAAAAAAATACACATTTACAAACAAAGCTGGATGACCTGGAAAATAGATCTAGGCGCAATAACATTAGGATTTTGGACTGCCAGAAAATATTGAAGGTAACAATATTACTTCTTTTTTAACAACATGGCTCCCTAAAACTTTAGACTTACCAGAAGCATTCTCTTTTGGTATCGAACGAGCACATAGATCTATAGCTAATACTAACTCTAACAAAAACTATCCTAGATCAGTTATAGTTAGATTTCTATCATCTTTTGATAAAGAGATGGTTCTTAAATCTGCTTGGGCTAAAGCTCCTGTTAAGATTAATGAGACAACTGTGCGTTTTGACAATGACTATTCTTCCATGGTAATAGCTAAAAAAAAAGTTTTTCTGCCACTAATAAGGGAGCTTAAAAAAGCACAGTTTAAAACATACCTTCTGTTTCCTGCCAAGCTTAAAATCTTCTTTCCTGATGGTCCTAAAATTTTCGATGACTTAGACTCTGCTTTACTGTTTATCAAAAAAAATAAGATTTTGGATAAAATAGAAGAAATGGAATGGGCTAGTCCTTCATTAAAGAGACTGGCAACTGAAACTTCGTGGAAGACTTCAGAGAAGAAGAAGAGACTAAAAAAAGTACAGTTTTGTACCTACCATAAATGTAGATGTTCGAGGATCTCCATTGCTGCAGTCCTGACATATGGGTACTCCGCTGCCCACCATCGGCCCGAGTACCAAAGGGCTAGAACCGGCGTCGGTCACGGGCACCTGAGACTGACGTAAGTACTTGTCAGTACAAATGCGCATGACCGATGCCATAACCTCAGTCTTTCTTGCCTCAGACGTCAGAATGCAAAAAAGAAAACACCACCCAAAAAACCCCAAACTAAAAAGAAAAAGGGGGAAGGTGGGAGGGAAAATAGGACTGCAGCAATGGAGATCCTCGAACATCTACATTTATGGTAGGTACAAAACTGTACTATGTTCGTCTCCCATTGCTGCAGTCCTGACAAATGGGTAGAATCCCAGAGCAACGGAAAAAGGGAGGCTGGCCAACTAAATAGCAGGAGGAGCTGCAGACATGCCCTGTAAGACTGCAGTGGCAAACCCAGCCCTAGACCTAGAATAAAGAGGCAAATGATAATGCTTTGTAAAGGTATGTACAGAACTCCAAGTAGCTGCCTCTAGAATGTCTTTAGTAGCTACCCCTCTCAAAAAAGCAGTAGAGGTGGCCGTAGCCCTAGTAGAATGAGGCCTGATCCCAACTGGAACCTCCTTACCATGATGAGAGTAACAAAAAGCAATACAATGGCCGATCCACTTGGAAATAGTTTGTTTCGAGACAGCTTTCCCACTTGAAGCCACAGCAAATGAAACAAATAACTGTTGAGATCTCCTGAACTCATTGGTTCTGAACAAATAATACCGTAACTGCCTATGCACATCCAAAGAATGCAAAACTCTTTCCCCTTCATTTTGGGGTTAGCATAAAAAGTAGGCAAATGTATAGATTGGTTCAATGCCACATGAGAAACTACCTTAGGCAGAAAAGTAGGATTAGTACGTAAGGAAACTCTGTCCTGGTGAAAAATCAGAAAAGGTTCCACTGCCATGAGAGCCTGTAATTCAGATACCCTTCTAGCAGAAGTAACAGCCAATAAAAAAGCAGTCTTCCAGGACAACAACTTCAATTCAGCCGTAGCTGCAGGTTCAAAAGGAGGCAGAGTCAGCTTTTCCAAAACAAAATTAAGATCCCAGGCAGGAGTAGGAGCCCTTCGTGGGGGTCTTATATTCTTTGCCCCTCTAAGAAACTGTTTAAGCAAAGGATGTGAAAATAAAGGAGGATCACCATCATAGTGAGCAGAAATAGCTGCAGCATGCACTTTTATAGAAGAGAAGGACAAACCCTTGTCCAGTAACATAGTCAAATATTGCAAAGTACAACTCAAATTAGGCAACGTGACATGAAGGCCTTTAGCTGAACTCCAAAGAAAAAATCTCTTCCATTTATCAACATAAACTTTTCAAGTACTAGGACGCCTGGCTTCCAAAAGGACATCCAAAACTTGTTGAGGGAGCTGAAGGCCCTCATCCTCTAAAACTGAATGCGCCAGGCTGTCAGGTGTAGGGATTGCACCCTGACATTGAGAAAATTATTGTTTTCTTGAGACAATAAGTGAGGAATCCGTGGTAATGGCCAGGGTGTCCCATGAATTAGGCTCCTCAGCAGAGGGTACCAATGTTGACGAGGCCAATCCGGCGCTATAAGGATCATGCAAGGTTTGTCCCTCCTGACTTTCAACAGGACCTTTGGAAGAAGAGGCAGAGGAGGAAAGGCATACACGTGAAGGTTGCTCCAACTGAAGGATAGTGCATCTATTTTCCAGGCTTTCGGATGAAACAGCCTTGTGCAAAACAGAGGTAGTTGGGAATTCAGAGGAGAAGCGAACAGATCTATGTCTGGAGTTCCCCAAGCCATGGTCAACTGACGAAATACCTGAGGGTCCAACTTCCATTCGTGAGGATCCACCATCTGTCTGCTCAGAACATCTGCTAACGAATTTTGTGCTCCTGGCAGAAACTGTGCTCGAAGAGTGATGTGCAGATCCAAAGCAGTTTCCCATAACAGCATTGCTTGTCTGCAAAGAGGGTAAGAATGAGTTCCCCCCTGCTTGTTGATGTACCACATGACAGTTGTGTTGTCTGTTCGAATCAACACCAGTCCCGGTCGAAGGAGATCCTTGAACGCTTTCAATGCAAATTGAACTGCCAGCATCTCCTTCATGTTGATATGCAAGTGAAGCAGCTCCGGGGGCCAAAGGTCTTGAATCCATTTTCCTTTGAAATGAGCTCCCCAGGTTGACTCCGAGGCATCTGTCGTTAATATCTGACTTGCCTCCGGTTGGGTCACAGAGAGTCCCTTGTTTAGGTGACATTCCTGAGCCCACCACACAAATTCTTTCTGAATGCAAGGTAGAATCCGAATGACAGTATCCAAATCGTGGCTGTGTTGAGTCCAAACGCTTTTGAGATACCATTGTAGCTTCCTCATATGCAGTTTGGCATTGGGAAGTACTAGAATGCAAGATGCCATGAACACCAAGGCTTGAAGGACTGTCCTTGCAGTCAGCCTGGACATTACGGATAGCTGTTGGAAGTATAGGTGAAGATTTCTTTGTTTGTCCGGGGTAAGAGATGCCATCTGAGTAGCTGTATTCAGTCTCACACCCAGAAAACACATCTCCTGTGAGGGTACTAGACTGGACTTTATTTCGTTCACAGAATACCCTAGGCATCTGAAAACTGTCATCACATACTGCAGATGTCGAAGAAGTTCGTGCTTGCCCTGAGCCAGTATCAAACAATCGTCCAGATAAGGATAAATTTGAATTCCCCTTAGCCGGAGAAAAGCTATTACTGGAGCCAGGACTTTTGTGAATACCCTGGGCGCAGTAGATAAGCCAAAGGGCAATGCAGAGAACTGATAATGCAAATTCCCAGTCCGAAACCTCAGGAATTTCCTGCAACTGGGCCTGATAGGAACATGAAGATAGGCCTCCTTGAGATCCAAAGTCACCATCCAGTGACCTCTGCCTAGCATAGGCAACAGCTGCTGCAGTGTCAACATCTTGAATTTCAGAATTTCCAGAAAGGTGTTTAGAATGGATAAATCCAGAATGGGCCTCCAAGTATTTCCCTTCTTTGGTACTAAGAAAAGACGGGAATAAAACCCCGTGCCTCTGTCCACAGAAGGAACTGCCTGTATTGCTTCCAACCGGAGCAGAGAAAAAATCTGTGCCTGCGCTTCCAGTCTTTGCTGATGAGGCACATCCGGCATACCTTTGAAAGGAGGGAATGTGTGAAAATAAAACTTGTAGCCTCGAGTTATAATGTCCAATACCCATTTGTCTTGGGTAACCAAATGCCAATTCCTTTTGAAAAGTCCCAGTTTTCCTCCTAGAGGAGCTGCCAGCAAAGCAGAGTCCGGCAGCTGAAGACACAGGTCATTGGGACTGCTTCCGAAAGGACTGACCCCTGCCCACCCCAGCAGAAGGGGTAAAAGAATTCAAAGGCCTAGAAGTAACAGGGCCCTGAGAGGAAGCCCTACCTCTACCACACCTCGACCTGCCCCTAGAATGAAAATCCGAAGAGGGAAAAGACCATCCCTTAGCAGGCCAATTCCTACTGAACTTAAGGGCTGAACCTGTAAGAAGTCCTTTACCGTCTGCATAGACTTAGCTTTTCCACCATTTTTTTCAAAACTGATTCCACTGGAGGGCCAAAAAGAACATCAGATTGCAAAGGAGCATCCATAATGCGAGCCTTAACATGCTCTGACAAGGACTGATCTCTAAGCCAGGCATGTCTGCGAACAACAGAACTAGTAGCAGCCACCCTGGAAGAAGCTTGTAAAGCATCAAAACCACACTGCAAAGAATGCTTACCAACCTGGTCCGAAGCATGCACTAAATCCTGAAGCTCCTTACAGTCAACACCTTCAGACAAAGCATCCACTTTACATTTCAATTGACTTAGCAAATAATTCTGATACCTGAGCAAATGAAATTGACAATTTAAAGCTCTCACAGCCAAAGTAGAAGAGGTATACAGTTTTTTACCCCACCTATCCAGGGCCCTAGCATCCTTGTCCAGAGGAACCGGATTCTTAACCACAGAAGCCTTAACACCTTTGGGGCCTTGAGAAATAGTTTCTGGATCAGCCCTAGGACTCTTATACAAGTACTTGTGAGCTTCCGGAACCCTGTAGTATCTATCTGGTTTAACTGGGGCAGGGGGCAGAGAATCTGGGTTAAGGGCAGCCTCAGAAAATACATCCTGAACAACATCCAGTACAGGGGGAACAGCCAAAGGCCTGTGCTGAGGTAAAAACAAGAATTCTCTCAGCCTTTTACGAGAATCAGAATAATCCTGGCCATCCCACTGGAAATGTTCCCTCATGGAATGCAAAGTTTCAGAGAAAGAAAAATCTTCTGGAGGGGACGAGGAGTAGCGTCCTCAGCCTCTGAATCAGAATAGGGAGGGAAATCCTGAAGCTCTTCCACAGAGGAATCTGACTCATTGGAAGACCGAACCAGACCCTCCAACTCTGTGTCTATCCTGGGCCTCTTCACAGGGGGGGGGCATGGAACCCCTAATTAAAGTAATCAAATCTTCAGCCATCTTTAACATGTGCTTCCTAGGAGCTGGACCCTGGGGATTAGCACCAGCAGGGATAGACTTAGATTTAGAATGGCCTTTGCCTTGAGAAGGAGGAGGTCTAACTACCCTATGAGGGGAGGAAGCCACTGACAACAAAGAAGCACCCTCAGCCTGGC
>NC_056739.1:989255313-989460313 GCF_019279795.1 Protopterus annectens | reverse complement strand
ATACCAGAGATATATAAAATCCTTTCTAAAAGTACATATTCATTAATACATAAGGTTTTTATTTTGGCCCAAACTGAGTTAATAACCCCCCCATCTTGGCAATATACATTTATTTCGCCAATTTTAAAACCTAATAAAGATCCAACTAGATGTTCTTCATATCGGCCCATCTCATTACTTAATGTTGATTATAAAATGTTTATGAGTATCTTTGCTGATAGATTGAAGACAATCATTCCCGGCATTATAGATATAGATCAGACAGGCTTCATTGTAAATAGAAATACTTCTGACAATATAAGAAGAACTTTAACATTAATAGATTTTGCAAATAGGAAAAAGAAAGATTTAACACTTATTAGTCTTGATATCAGTTCAGCATTTGATTCAGTAAGATGGGACTATCTGTTTACCTTAATGAAGTGCACAAACTTCTCAGATGCATTTGTAAATCTAATTGAGCATTTATACAAAGGAACGTTGGCTTATATTAAGGTAGGAACATATGTTTCACAAAAAATACCCATTCTTAAAGGTACAAAACAAGGATGTCCACTTTCTCCACTGTTATTCACTTTAGTAATGGAGCCTTGGGCTAATTTGATCAGAAACAGTACTGACATAGAGGGTTTTGAAATAGATAAAAATACAACATCCAAAATTCAACTTTTGCAGATGATGTTCTAATTACATCAGCAGGATCTAATTCTTCTATGCAGTCTCTATTTGATAACATGATGAATTTTAAAAGTATTTCTGGTTTAATATTCAATGAAGAAAAAACTAAAATACTACCTATATATACACGAAAAAATATTCTCATTAGTGATTTTACTAAATATGTACCCAATTCAGGTCAGATAACTTATTTAGGTATATTACTATCTAAAGATATTAAATCTATTATATATAATAATTATAATACCTGTTTTCTTAATATACAAAATCTTTTTAATACCTGGAGTAATATGTTTTTTTACTATGGAGGAGAGACGTATAATTATTAAAATGATAATATTCCCCAAGATTTTATACTTAATACAATCAATAATACTTCCACCTACAAAAATAATTATCAAGAAACCGAATACACTAATGTTAAATTTCCTATGGGCACCTAATAGACCTAGGATTGCATTAAAGAAACATACTAATAGCTGGTCTCAAGGGGGTATTTCTTTTCCAGACTTTAATTTATATACTATCTCTTCTATTGTAAAAGTTATTACTTTATTAATAGATCAGTCATATGTCGCAAAATGGAAAGATTATTGGGAGCTAATTAGTATGCACTTCATGAAAATCTCCTTAACACATAAAAATATGATTGTAAATAACTCCATGTTATGGTTACTAAAGGAATTTTGTACTTCATCTATTACACCTAAACATATGGTTTGTTACCCATTAAATATTATTATTAGTTATCGTAACTTTATATTCATGCACCCTAAGTATAGGGAATGGAATTTTATTGTATTCCCTATAATGTATACTCAGGGTATGCTTTTGTCATCTACTTCTGAAGGAACTCATTTAGCTATAGATAATGATCTAAAGTATTGGTATCAGTTGATATCTGATAATAAAGTTAAAAATCTAGATTTTTTAAAACAAGAATTTGATCTAAGAGAAACTTGCTGGTTAGAGGTTCAGACCTTTAGACAACATCTCATTAATAAATTAGATCTAATGTCTATAACAGTTAAAGAATCTATTCCAACACTGATTGATTACTTGATATTAAATTTACAACATAAAGTTTCTGATAAAGGTAAACTTTCATACATACATAAAATTATCAGACAAGAAACTTTTACAGTGTAGATTCATACTGGAATTATTTCACTTCTATTAATGGGGACCCACCAAATCAACAAGATAAACAATATATATTGGAATCTGCTTATAGAACTACGTCTTCCATTGTCTGGAGACTTTATACATGGACATTTTACATAGATCTTTTTATACACCTTTGATGATGAATAAAATAAATAATAAAGATAATTTATGTAAGAGATGTAATGTAGAAATTAATGCTGACTGGGCTCATATGTTTTATGACTGTATAAAATTAAAAGAATACTGGAAGTCAATTAATGAATTTTTGCAGGCTCTTTTTACAGATAATTTCATTATTTCTAAATCTCTTATATTATTCAACACACCTGTACCTCAAAGTGTTAAAAAGGTTAAGCTTCCCTTGTTATGGTCTATTCTAGCAGTGGCTAGGAAAATAATAACTAGAAATTGGATTTCAGATACACCTCCTTCGTTCAATGAATTTAAAAATGTTATGAATATAGTGTGCCATATTGAAATAAACACAATTAGGACAAGAACAAATAGAAAAACATCTTATTATATTGTATGGGATAATTTACAAAATTTGTTAAAAAAATTTTAATTTCAATAGCATGGTATTTTAGTTTAATTAATTGATATGATTGTAGTGGATGTCTTTGTAAATACTTTAGTTGTTTTGTTGAATGTTATAATAATACCTATTTTTAATTATTTGTATAAAATTGTTATGATATTTCTCTTATATGTTAAAACAATAAACCTGTTTTGAAAAGAAAAATCTGTACTAAAATGATTTCACTTCTTACTGTTTTGTTATGCTACAAACAGCATACTTATCTGTAAGTTTTGAGTTCTACACTAACGAAAAAAGTCAAAGCCCATTCTGTTTGTTAATCTGGGCATGTAGCAAAGCATTAAAAATATTATCTCAGGTACATATGACATTATTTACTTAGTGATACACTAAAAGTTAATAGACGTTAATAAAAGACTGGCTAACAAGCACTGGGAATTCAGTGGCTTTAATCAACTGCTTTAGTTCTGAGGTGGTTATGACACAGGATGCTGTTACTTATTTGGAAATAAATGATTTGTGTACCAACATGCTTCATGACTTGAGATTATAATTCAAAAGAAATGTACTGTTAATGAAACTGACTACAGTGAAAGGTTTGTTGAAATGCCTTTTGATCTGTTAGATGTTTTTCTTACTAAAGTATATTTTATATGGAGAAGATCTTTATATTCAAAAAGAATGAAGCAGAAATGAAACAACAGTGGCATCCAGCTATGCTTATTTATGCTTTTCCTGGATAGACCGTCTGCAAAATAGTGTAGATACGGACATTTTTGTATCCAGAATATGATGCTATTTATTTATCATATGGGAGAGGAGCACAATATAAGCCATTAATTGTTTTGTATTTACAGAATATGTATGAAAATAATAAATTTAATTATGTTTATAATATCCAGCACATAACATCTTGGATGTACTCATTATCAAAAAAAAAAAAAACAGACAATGCATTATCATCACAATCTGTGAAGGATTACTGATGCAGAGAGTCCAGAAAATGATATGTCCAGATAATATCTATGAATACACATCTGCCCAAACTAAAATAGTTGAAGGAAGGAAATAATCTAATTTGCATAGGATGCTCTATCTGTACCCCCTGTATAACAATGTGCTCCCCCCCAACTCCACTAGTATACTCTAATGCCTTGGTGGCAATATGTTTTGGAAAGGTGTACTTTAGTGCACAAAGAAAAGTGCATCCCCTTCTCAGTGGTGTACAACCTCAGAGTTAGAATTGAATAGTTGTAGCTTTGCAGTCTGAGAGTCTTACTCCCATACAAAACAGAATCAATGGCCTACTCAGTTTAGGTCTCAGACAGCTGCTTATTCAGTACAGGGTTTTAGACATGTCTGTGTTAAGAGTTAGATCATTAACCTTCACTAAATCCTTATTTGTATCATAATAACATCTACATAAGAAACAAATGAATACATAAGAAACAAATAAAATCAGACAAACAAAATTACTTCCAAACATGCCAACAAATCCACCAAAACAATCTCAAAAAATTCTGGCAAAATATTAACAACCTCCTCAACCGAGGCTATGCCCCAACCTCTCCACCAGTCACCTCGAATGTAACTGACCCCATAGCTACACAATTCAGCACTCACTTTATTAATACAATTACATTGCTCCTAGGTAACCAACCAAAACAACTTCTAACTGTTCCCATTCCCTCTTCAGATTCCCCCAATCCCTTTACATTTACTCCTATGCAAACTAGCTACATAAAAACACTCCTTTCCAAGCTCAAACCCTGCTGTCAAGTAACAGACCAACTACCTACCAAATTCCTTAAAATAACTGTCCCCTAAATTGCCTATACCATGTCAGTCCTGATCAACCATTCTATTGCAGAGTAATACATCCCCTGTCTATGGAAATTATCTCACATTATTCCCCCACACAAAGGTGGAATATCTAAAGAACTAACAAACTACAGTCCCGTAGCCATCCTCTCCCTCCTAGCTAAACTCTTGGAAAAATGCATTCACAACAAACACCTTAATCATTTCCTCAATCACAATCTCCACAACATGGCTTTAGGCCAATACATAGTGCTAGCACTGCCCTACTATCTTTTACTAACACCATCAAAACTCTCATAAATGAAGACCAAATCGTCTCATCCATTTTCCGTGATATGTCAAAAGCCTTTGTCACAATTTCTCAACAAATCCTACTCAACAAACTGTCTTCCTATGGCCTTAGTTCAACTGCTCTGTCCTGGTTCCATCGCTATCTCTCTAACCGTCAGCAAGCTGCCAAATGGGAAAACACCTTTTCCCCCTTCTTCCCATCTCTATCAGAGTACCTCAAGGTTCCATACTTGTCCCCTTCTCTTTACAATTTTTACAAATAACCTCAGCTCTGCAACCCAACTAGCCTCCATAGTCCAGTACGCTGATGATTCCACACTCATCTGCTCAGCCCTCACTCCCCAGGAACTACAAACAAAAATGCAAACTTCTTTTCAGGATACAGAAAAATACTTCACTGATCAACAACTGGTACTAAACTCTAACAGAACCAAGAATATAGTTTTCAGAAATAACAAACCCAAAACATGCCAGTCCACTCTAACAATATTTTCCTCAAATACAACCAAAATAGAAACCACAAGCCAAACCAATCTTCTAGGTGTCACAATAGATGATAACCTAAGATTTGATAGCCACATCACCCTCACCATCAAAAAGGTCAACACCAAACTAGGAACCCTACATATAGCCAAACCATACCTTACTGAAAGTGTCAGACTAGCCACCGCCCACCCACAACTGCTTCCCACCCTCGTCTATGGATCCCAAATATTTACCAAGCTACATAATACAGACCTCAATAGTCTAGAATCCTGCTACAACAAAATTTCAAAGTTTGCTACATGCTACCCATACAGAACCCATTACTGCTCAGTACTTTCCAAACTCAACTGGCTAGAACTCCCAGACCTTTTAACACTCAGTCAACTGACCATAGCTCACAAAATAATTCACCAACCCAATGACTGCCCCACACTTACTAACCTAATCCAACCTAGTATAAATCACAGATCACGCAGATCTTCAAACAAACTAATGTTTAAGGTTACCCAACCCCACAACACTCTAGGCACCTCCCTCTACTCTTATAAAATTGCCAAGCTCTGGAACACTCATCCCCAGTCCATAGCAAAAAACCCTAACTATCATGAGTTCAAACACCTCCTAAAGGAACATCTAGAAAATCTTTGAAGCTGCTCCTGCCATACTCCTGGTTAAGTCTACCCGCACCCGAATATTTCTCTTATTACTGCTCCTTCTTCTATCTAGTTCACCCTCCCATAGCTACTGTTTATATCCTCATAGCTACATTTTTTCTTACATTTCTCCTATTTAGCAGCTAGAGTGGTCTTAAATCCTAGGCAAGCATATCAGTCTTATTTGTACCATTCCTGGCACCTTTTTTATTATAATATGTCTCCTTTTATTTAATGTATGGTCAAACACATTGTTTTTGAAACTGTACTTCATGTGTTTATCATAATTAATTGTTTGCATTTGAATTTGCACTGTTACGTATCAAACATTATTAATATTGCTAATATTGTTAGTACTGTTAGTTTTTTCTACTGTATGCCAGGAGCTTTTCTCCCTAGGTCTCCACTGAAAATGGACTTCTGGCCCAGATGGACATTACCCAGTAAACAAATGTAATAAATAATAAATAAATACATATAGGAACTCAGTTGTTTGTAGTTCTCTCTAGGATGTTGGTAGTTGCCTTTCTTCACATGTGGTGAAAAACATACCTGTGGGCAATGTTTATTTTGTAAGTACATAACTTTGAATATACACTGATAATTGTCACTGCAGAAGTGACACCATGACCCCATGTGCAAAAATGGGAAAAAAGGGTTGAGGATGGATGGATAGACATAAATAACAAATAGTCGTAATAATCTGCAAATGATGGCAGAGAAATAGCAAAACGTTTAGAGCAGGAGACAAAACAAAGATGTAGTTAATACAGTTTTCTTTGTAATTTAAAAAAGATTGAACTGACATCAAATACATGTGTAGTGAGTAGAAGTGAAATACACACATTTATCCTTCAATGACATACCAAATGTAACTCAGCATTACAAAAGACAGCAGTAAAAGTAATGTCATTATGACATAATCAATAAAGCCTAGGTACGGACACAAAGAAACCTGCTCTCAAGCTTTACAACATGTCATACACAGAAATTGACTTTGTAAGCTGATAGCATCATTGATATCCTAGCATTCCATAACTGATCCAAACTTGCCCTTCAACACATATTTTCCCTTAGGACACATACTTGCCAAATAAGCCTAAAACACTATCATCCCTTCAGCCACACTTTCCTCAGGCAGTCCCTCATGTAGAGTCAACCTTCCTAATAACAAACTGAGTAATTCCTCAGACTGTACCTATTGCTATTTCTTCCTCCCATTATGTTATATAATCCCAATATTTCACCTTATTCAGATTCCATGTTTCCTATTCTTTACTCACAGTTTAATTTCTGCAAGTGTTTTAGGCTAGCTGCCCTTGTGAACCATTTTAATCCTAACTAAATTCCCTCTAAGGTGAGCAACAAACCCTGTGTCTTGTTCATATGAGGAAAACATCTTAACTATTATACCAACCCTCAACCCCTCAACATTGGCCAATAGTCTAACAGACTCCTACTTCACTTCCAGATATATAATTGTTTTGAGGCAAAACACTTTTATATCATTCTGCATATTTAGTGTTCCCACTGAAAGGAGCCTTACATATGACATGTAGAATTTAACTTAATGGGTTAGAGTGTTGACATACGAGAATAGCAATAAGTTGACCTTAATGTGATTCATATACACAGCCTTCTGATCTGAAGTCAGATGTCCTTCCATTGCGGCACAGGGTCTGAGTTTATGAAATCAGTATTGTTTCAGTCTTTGATGTTAACTAAGAGTGCTCTACTCACCACCCACAATGTGCCCAGAATTCCATATGTTTTAATTCAACTGAGGTTGAAAGTATTGGTAGCATATTTAATTATGATTGTAAATTCTCTTTTATTAGAGCTGTAGCTGCTACTTCTATTGGAATTGTCTGATATTTTTCTTCCACACTGCTTTCATTTCTGATTGCAAATCTTGTTACTTTATGACTTTGTGTGCGTGTCTTTCTCATAGGTTCATAGGTTGGTATGAGGTTATCAGCCCTATGGCCTATACAAGCCTAGCCATAACAATTCCCTCTCAGTATAAAGGGTACTATAATCTTTGGATGTAGCAATTGTAATTATCAATGCTACTTTTGTCTTTTTTTCATGGACTACTATATGTGGTTTGCTTGCATCTATTTTTTCAACAGTTTTGACTATTGGTAACAGATGAGCCCTTGAAATAGAAACTTCATCATTCTGTATAAAGTTCTGTGGTTTATTTTTCTGACCTTCTCACCCAATTCTATACTGTAGTGTTTCCACAATCCCTAATGCAACAGTCTTGCCACATTATTTGTCTTTCTGTATACAGGACCTCTGCACTGAGTGTATCACATCCAGCAACAAGATGTGTTACTGTTACCAGTTCTTTTCTACAGAACCTGCATTTGTCTATTTCTCCCGCATTCTCAATGTACTTTGTAAACAGCTGTGTATGTAATCCAGTATCCTGGGTTGCCATTATTAGCCTTTCATCTTTTTGTTTTAATTCACCACTCCTTTCCATTTCTAGGTCAAACTTTAGTCAACATGAGATTGTTCCAGGAGGTCTCTATACATGCCATTATGTTTGTGATTTTCCATTTTTTTTCCTTCTCATCTGATATTTATCCTTATATTCTTTATTTTGTTATTTTGCACATTCAGTTGCTGTCTGACTTTTTATCTGCCTCTGGTTTGACTTCCATTTCTGCTTGATACTAAAATTCTTATGATAAGCTAAGCAAATATGATATCTTAGACTTCTTCCCCTCTTAATGTTTTAAAGCATTCCCTATGATTTGATCTGATGAGGTCAGCAGATATATATGTAGTTGTGTGATTGCAAATCTAGACATGCGATTAATTTTGTGGAAGCCTATATCTTCTTCAGAGTGAGAAGGAATATCTTTATTGTTTATTTATTTATTTATTTGCATTTGTTTATCATGAGGTCTACTGGGCCAGAGTGAGCCCATTTTCAGTGCAGGCCCAGGGAGAAAAGCTCCAGAAACAAACAAACATGATAAAGCTACAAAATCATAGGTTCATAGGTAGGTACTAGGCTATTGGCCCTAGGGCCTATATAAGCCTAGCAAAAAGGTACCCTGGCTTTCACCACCCAAGAAAATGATTTTCCTGTGTCCCTGCCAAGCAGAGCCACAGAAGTGATCCCTGGGGTGAATTTCCTATTTCCCATCCAATCATCAAGATTTTTCTTGAAGAGTGCTAATGAGGAACTGTTTCACATAGATAGGTAGTCTGTTCCAGAGTATGGGAAGTCTCTGGGAGAGGAATCTATCCCTCCAGCATGTTTTGTTCATTGTGGTGACAAGGTTTAGGTCCCTAGAGCATGTAGCTCGGAGGGATTGGGACTTCTTTAAGTGGAGCATGTCCAACAGCTCTGGGTTTGACATAGCTTTGTATGTTAGGCAGAGATCACCTCTGGGTAGGCAATATGCGACGGAGTAAAGCTGGAGTTTTTTGAGACAGTCTGCGTAGGGCGTAGAATCAAAACAAAATCAAACAGCCATGATACAGAATACTAAATTACAGATAGGTGATACAATAAAATAGTCAGCATACAAGTTATACAAATACTAGGTTACAGTGAGTAATGATAAATGGTTTTAAATATACAAGACAAACATGAATGCAAGTGATGACACTGAATATTAGTGTATGTGTGAACACTGCAGTATTGCAGGAGAGAGGAAATGGTGGACAGTAGCAGTTGATTAGGCTGAGAGTAAGGTATAGGCTTAAGCATGAGCTATACAGGCAACATGATTAAATAGAAGATATAGTAGCTAAATGCTGATATATAGATAGATTTTGTTTGGTTGAGTAGCACTTATTAGGACTTAGTAAATTGGAAGCACTGTATATAAATATATATATATATATATGGAAAAACAAAACCGAATAAGACTCGGAAGAAATAAACTTATACTACTGAAAACTTCCGAACTGTTAAAAACAAAAACAGAAATCCAATGAATAGATGCTGAGCCAGAACTGTTATTTGCTGAGCGCTTTTTTTTGCTTTATTGATAACAATCGAACTTCATCAGAGCAAAATGTAATGCATTTGCAGTACTGTGCGAGCTTTAAATAGTCTAACAGGTATAAAAATATTTCACTGTGATTGGTAGATAGACTACGCCAATGCAGTAGTATTTGGACTAATAAGAGACACTGCTATAAAACAAAAGGTTTAATCTGCTAACATCCTGCCACTAGAGGGTGCTGTAACTTTTTAGTTGACTGGCACATCCTACACTTTTCAACACTGCAACATCACGGTGCAGTTCAAAGCCCAGTACGACTGCCACTCAACTTTTCTAGTCTACGCAGCCTACTGCGACCAATGTTTTGCCTTCTACATTGGAAAAACAATTAGAAAGCTCTCAGACAGGGTGAAGGAACACTTTGTAGCCATCAGGCATAATGACAGTTACAATGCATTAAGCAGACATGCCACGAGCTGCAACAGCTTTGCCCATTTTAAATTTCTAGTGTTAGAACAGGTCCAGCAGTTTTTTGGAGATTGCAACACACTACTGGAGCTGAAGGAATTAAGATGGCAACTCCTCCTTGAAGCAGATACCCCACCAGGGCTCAACGAGAATCTCAACATTAAATGTGCATTAAAGTGGAACAACTAAAAAGTTACAGCCCTCTAGTGGCAGGATGTTAGCAGATTAAACCTTTTGTTTTATAGCAGTGTCTCTCATTGGTCCAAATACTACTGCATTGGCGTAGTCTATCTACCAATCACAGTGAAGTATTTTTTATACCAGTTAGACTATTTAAAGCTCACACAGTACTGCAAATGCATTACATTTTGCTCTGATGAAGTTCGATTGTTATCAATAAAGTGAACGAAAGCGCTTAGCAAATATCAGTTCTGGCTCAGCGTCTATTCATTGGATTTCTGTTTTTGTTTTTAACTGTTTGGAAGTTTTCAGTAGTATATATATATATATATATATATATATATATATATATATATATATATATATGTCAGCGCAACAAGTGAGATAGGGAGGAAAGATGAGCTGGAGAAATAGGAAGGCTAGGAATATTGTTTTTTTGTAGTCAGTGCTGGTACGTAAACATAGCCAATGGGAGATTAAGTGTTGTTTCAATTATGTCTTAAAGTGTTCGGGGTTGCGGTTAGTCCTAATTGATGTAGGGCGAGCATTCCATAGTTTGGGGATGATGTATGGGTAGCGCATTTGACCAATGTAAAGGTTAGGTTTTGTTACATTTAGGAGCATCTGACTGACCAATTGCAGATGTATATTTGGGTGATACATGGTGAACTGAGAGGAAAGGGCAGGACAACAAGAAGGCTTGTAGACCAGCTTATGAGCTGTGGTTAGTTGCAGGTATGTTAGATTTTGGGAAAGTTCTAGCCAGTTTAGACATTGGAATGATCTGCAGTGGTGGGAGGAGTGTTTGGTACTGGTTACAAAGTTTGCGATTTTGTTGTAGCATGAGCCCAGTTTGGATTTAAAAGAGGATAGTATGTAAGTAAGGAGAGGTGCACTGTAGAGCAAGGATGGAAGTGGCAAGGAAGAGGCAAGGGATAGTTTTGCTGCATAGGTGGGGAAGTGTTTATGTCTGTAAAGGAGGCCTAATTTTTGATGGGCTTTTTGATATTTGTTCATAGGTTCATAGGTGTCTACTAGGTTAATGGCCCTGGAGCCTTTACAAGCCTAGCCCATGGAAGTGTCCTGGCATCGTGTTTATATGCTGGTCAGATGTTAGGTTTTCATCTATGATGATGCCTAAAAGTTTGGTATAAGGGACTACTTTAATGTGCAAATGTTATTGAAAGAGTTAATGGCAAATCATTTTTAGTTAGGGTTGTGTTTTTTTTTTGGGGATGAATAACATGAGTTTGATTTTATTAGTATTTAGGGCTAAATGGTTATTTTACACATCCAGGTTTCTGTGGAGGTGAAGGCATTTTGGGTGAGTAGTTCTGAAGTGGACTTGGCCATTCAGATGATGGTAGAGTCATATGCGTATTGGATCACAGTAGCTTGAGCTATACTAGTATGGAAATCATTGATGAAAATGCTAAAAAAACAGTGGACCTTGTATGGACCCTTGTGGGACTCCAGTGTTGATGTTAAGGAAAGGACAGAAGGACTGGTGCCACCTGGTTGCTTGTTGTCTGTCTATAAGTTAGTTGGCAGACCAGTTTAGGGAAAGGGGAGATAGGACTGAATTGGAGAGTATGGTCAGGAGAAGCAGGTGGAAGACATTATTGAAGGCCTTGGAAAGGCCAAGAAATAGTAAATACTGAATTGTAAATATAATTTGATAAGCATAAACCATTATTCTTGTTTTGTTGTCCAACTGATCTAATACTTTTTCAGGACAATCAATCACCCCAAAATTGTAAGTTAGAACAGGAAGAGCAAACTGATTTATAGCTTGAACTTTATTTCTAGATGTCAAGGCAGTTTTAATATTAAATTTAGTCTTCAGAAGTATTCCTTATTGAGCTTTATTTGCATTTGTTCATGTTTTAATTACAATACTTCATCAATTCCCAAATATTTGTATACACCCTCTGCTCTAGTTCCTGTATATGACAACAATGTCAGTTGTGCCATGCTACCTTTGATGCAGAAGGCTCCGATTCTATTTTCACACCAGTTAAATGGATGGCTGACACTGCAGTGCAGCATAAGTGTGTTGCTATACACATGAGTGTGTTATCCTTCTAATGAGATGTTCAACTGAGGTCCCATCTGCTTGAGTTGCTGGCAGTTCAAGTGGATGTAAAAAATGTCACTACACCTACTGAAAAGAGTAGCGATCCTTTAATGTAACACAAAAAATTATTTAGATATTTACAAAATTTACATATTTGCAGGCACACCTACATGCATTTCTATGTCTTACCATTTATCATTTTTCTCCTAAGATCCTATTTGTTATTCTTCCATAATTGACACCCCACTCCTCCTTCTTCCAAATCCATAACCTCATTTTTCACAATATATCTGCCAATTTCTGCTCCAGACATTCACTATTCCTTTACATTTTAAAAACCATGCTCTGTTGTCTCTTCCTACCAAAAAAATAAATACATTCAACTTTATTTTTATATGTCATATTCCCCTTTATTGGTAACTTAGAAATCACCAGTCTCCATAGGAAATCTTGGCACTTTGCTATCTTGGTGCACCACTACTTCCTTACTTTAATGACTTTTGTGGCGACCCTCCACTGGACCAGTAATCAAGGAGCCTCAATCTTCAACACTGGCAACAGTGGGGGACGTTCACTGACAGGATGACAAGTGCACATACAGTATTTCCAGATGCAGCTCTCTGCATCAAGTGCAATTTTTCTTAAGTGCACACAGAAACCACCGTCAGTCCAGGGCTGGTTTCTCTTTCTTTCTCCAGATCTCCAATAAGACTCCCCACTAGCACAGCTATAGAGTTGAGATCTCAGGTGAATGACCAATTCAAGAACTCCAGCACTCCCTCTGGTCC
This sequence comes from Protopterus annectens, assembly GCF_019279795.1. Classification (NCBI taxonomy): domain Eukaryota; kingdom Metazoa; phylum Chordata; order Ceratodontiformes; family Protopteridae; genus Protopterus; species Protopterus annectens. The sequence continues at coordinate 989,447,192 of NC_056739.1, read as the reverse complement.
AACCAGTGCTTCGTGTCCCTGCCCAGGTAGATGACACACACTCCCTAAGGTTTGATTTACACACACACACACACACACACACACACACACACACACACACACACACACACACACACACACACACACACACAGTGTAGTAGTTTGACCAAGAGCAAGGCTATTAGGTGTGGCCCACACAGTGTCACCAAATAAATATGCAAGTACTCTCAAAACTTAAATATCTCTACACAGATCAGCCAGAATGAAAGATTTAAATATATTTAATAACAAATAATAAAAGAACAAGATAATACTAAATATATATTCACAGTGACATCAGAGTTCAAAACCAAAGGAAATATTTAAAATAACATTGCAGTACAGGCTCACAAAAATAAAGAAAAATATCTAAACTAAGCTTCACTATATTCCTGACTGTATCTAAAAGAGTTAGACTGTTCCCTAGAAAAGTATTTCATTAGAGCAAGGCAGATGTGGTAAATGTTTTTTTTTCTTGTTGTTGTCAGGTCCAATTCAGAATGCAGAATGCTCTTTCTCACTAATAGACTTCTCAAATGGATATCTAAAATATTACTGCTGGGATAGTCTGCAGAATGACATAATTTCTGGTCATTCTCACTTCTAGTTACCATGTCAAAACCCCTATTGCTAGAAGCAGGCAGCATTTAGCATCAACCTGTAAAAATATGCAGACAAGAGCTTTTGCTCAGATCTTTGGTAGATGCTAGAAGTCATAAAACAATTTCATTACTTCATGCTTCAAAAGTAGCAATTAGTTAATTCCAAGGACAATACAGAAATCTTCTTAATACAGACTTTGTGTCTCTAGCTGCATTAAAACCTGAGAGATACCCTGTTTTATTGCATAGCCTGTAAAGTAATTTAATTTCAGCTATTTTTCTAAAGTTTGCTGGACTGAAGTTAACTCTCCAATTTCCTTTGCTGACATATATGTTTAAACAGTTGCAATAGACCATGTACACTTCTGTTCTCTTCCAGTAGGGCACACTGTGGATACATTTTAACCACAAGCCGTTTACAAAATACCTTTTCAACACAAACATCTGTACAGAGCAGTTTGATATACACATGACATACAGTTCTAATACATTTCATTATACTGTGAGTGACCAAGCCAAGAACTCCAGCACTCTGTCTTTCCAACCAGGGCTTTGTGTCCGTGCCCAAGTAGCTGACACACACACACACTTTGAGGTTTGATTTACACACACACACACACACACACACACACACACACACACACACACACACACACACACACACACACACATACACATGGAAAAGGCTGTCACAGGTTTATTAGCTATGCCCCCTTCTTCTCAGACTATAAGGTAGTTTTCACTGCCACCAGTCATTCCATATCAGCTACTTTAGGGCCCTTAAAAAAGGGTGTCCAATCTTACTGTGTAATATTAATATTAACACAAATGGTAGCTTGACCAAATGCAAAGCTATTAGGAGTGGCCCACACACTGTTACCAAATAAATATGCAGGTACTCTCAAAACTTAAATATATCTACACAGATCAGCCACGATGAAAGGTTTAAATATATTTAATAAATTATAAAAGAACAAGAAAATACTAAAGATATATTCACAGTGATATCAGAGTTCAAAACCACAGGAAATATTTAAAATAACATTGCAGTACAGGCTCACACAAATAAAAAAAAAACTATCTAAACTAAGCTTCACTATATTCCTGACTGTATCTAAGAGAGTTAGACCATTCCCTAGAAACTTACTTTATTAGAGCAAGGCAGATGTGGTGAATGTTTTTTCTTATTATTGTTGTCAGGTCAAAGACTGAATGCCAAATGCTGTCTCACTAAGAGACTTCTCAAATTAATATCTAAAATATTACTGCTAGGATAGCTTGCAGAATGAAATCATTCTGATCATTTGACTTCTAGGTCCCAGGCCAAAACCCCCATTGCTAGAAGTGGGCAGCATTTAGCATCTGTCTGTAAAAATATACAGACAGGAGGTTCTGCTAAAATCTTTGGCAGATGCTGAAAGTCATAAAAAGAGTCCATTCCTTCATGTTTCAAAAGTAGCAATTGGTTCATTTCAAGGACAATAGAGACAGTTTTTTAATACAGACATTGTGTCTCTACCTGCATTGAAAACCTGAGAGATAGCCTCTTTTATTATGTAGCCAATAAAATAATTTAATTTCAGCTATTTTTCTAAAGTTTGCTGGACTGAAGTTAACCCTCCAGTTTCCTCTGTTGACATATACATTTAAACAGTTACAATAACGGATACACATTTCGGTTCTCTTGCAATAGGGCACACTGTGGATACATTTTAAGCACAAGCACTTTACAAAAAACCTTGGCAACACAAACATCTGCACAGAGCAGTTTGATATACACATGACATACAGTTCCTATACATTTGTAACACGCATCTTATATAAATTATTTCAATATTCACCAGTGACATATAATTATTTACAAAATTCCAGCTAGCTGTGGTGGCAGTGTTTCCTTTTGCCACAAATTTAATCACTTCTTCTGCTAAATTTTCCCACTGATTTACATAATAATATTGCTTCATCACATTATTATACCACATCCTTCTATCTTTCTCTGTATCATCAATTTTTATTTTCCATGTCAGTATTTTTTCCTTGATGATTTTCTAATTTCTTCACTGACATATTATTTTTCACTTTTTCTTATTCCCATCATCTCCAGGATTTTTTTGTACTTTTATTTAAACATTCTCACTGCTAAATTCTCATTATCTTTCTTTACCCACTTAAATACTCTATACAGGTTTAAAGAAGCAGAATAAATAGATCATTTAGGAACTACAATCCCCTTTATCTTCATTCATATACAACACATCTCTTCACTGGGTATAATCTTGAACCTCATATGAAAGATAACAGCAACTGCACAATTTCATTTTTATATTTCAATGTAAATATTTGACATATAGGTTATTTTTGTATTAATACCAAATTCAACACATAAACCTTTTTTCCTGAACACTAATCTCTATGCCCTTTACAGAAATCATATTTCTTTCATTTATTTTATTAAACCCTCCCATTGCATCATAACTACACAATTTTCCAATTTTTTCCTAACAAAAATGTTTCTTTCATTGAAAAATACACACTCACAATTTTAACAACATTGCCCAAATCCTTACATTTATATTTATTCAAGGTCATTCTAGTTTCCTTTAAACATTAATTCAGACAAACCAACATTTCCCTCAGACATATTTTGTTTTTAGCAACTGCAACTAACTATATCTTATGTGTATGTCAAAACTACTGGGATCACTACTTCCTTTTGCATCATGTATATAGCTTCTTTAATTGTATTCGCTACTTCACTCAATATCGAATTCATCAACAATCTAAACAATATTCCACTCATGGGACATCCTTGTCTTATACCATACTCTATTATTCTGATATGCTGACATACACACTGTCCTAATTCTATTACCTATTCCGTACTTTTCCATAACATCCCACAAAGTTTTATGTCTTGCTGTATCAGGTGTATTATTAATATCACCTACCTTAAATTTCACATCCTCCCTTTTACTTCATACATTATCCACAATTTCTCTCACAACCAATAACTGTTCTTGACACCCCCCCTTTATAACATATAGACTTACTACCATAATAGCCCTAACCTTTCCTTCCATTCTCTTCTGTATTATTCCCTTAAAAATGATATAATCTGTGTGGGTCTTTAGTTTTTTTTTTCTTTTCCTTTTTCTCTCAAATAAATTTTAATATCCCACTACATAACTTTTTATAAGCAAACCTTTTCTTCAACCATTCATTTATTACATTTACAAAATCCCTTCTTTGCCAGTCCATTAATTTGTTATATATTTCATATCCTATACCATGTGGGCTTGATACTGAATGAACATTTGCTTTCCTAAGTGCTTCATCCAATTTGCTAATAGTAATTTCTTTTTCTAAACATTCCTTTAATTGTTCTAGCAATGTCTTTACTTTCCATACTCATATATATTTTGCATACGCTGTACTACAACACTCATAATTTCCTCTTGTGTTTTTTTTTTGCTTCTCCTTTTTCATTTTTCATTTAGCATAGTCCTTTAATAGTGTACACAAATATGATTATACTTCAACCCTTACTTCTTGTAAATAATATCTCTGCCTAAACAAAAATATCTTTATTTTTTTCTCGATTTCTGTTACATATTTCTTTCCATATAATAATACTCTCTTGCATCATTCATTAAATTCTCTAATACAGTTCTATAATTAATTTCAGATCTAAGTGCCCCTCGTCTATAAGTCCATTAACTTTTGTTCCGCACAGCTAATTTACCATATTTTATCACTTCCTGTATTTTTTACATCTTTCCCTTTCTATGTCTTTCACTTCAATCACAAAGTCCCCTGCAATTATAATTTTCATGTTAACCACCACACATGCTAATATTTGATGAAACAGATTATTTCTCTTTCATAGCTAGTTATATATGCACATCATGCAATAATTCAAAAAAAAGTAATTTCCCTCAAAAGATTTCTAAATGATATTTGTATTTTTTGGGCCGATACTAAAGAAAAATTTTTTGAATTTCTAAACTACATTAAAGGGACCACCATTTTTTTTAGATTTTACCTTTAATTTCAATTCAGTGGAATTAAAATATTTGGACATTTCCCTAACCAAGGTTAATCAGGGGTTTTCTTCAAAGATATATCGTAAAAACACCTTCTCTAATTCCTACTTACATTTTAAAAGTGGCCATCCATTTTTTCAAAAGAGGAATTTAGTTAAAGGGCAACTAATTAGGGTGAGCAGAATGACCTCTAATGAGGATGAATTTTTAGCTGAATGTGGTAAAGTGCTCAATATGTTTATTAATAGAGCATATCCAAAGCAGTTATTGGACAAAGTTTTAGAAGTTGTAATCCAAGGGAGAAAAGACAGATTTGCCCCTATTTTGGGGCAAGACATGCCCTTGTCTACCACTAGTGTTTTAAACAACAACATTCCCAATAATTGGGATAGGGCTTACACCTTGGACTACTCAGGAGACTCTAGACTGATTAAGGAAGTTATTACGAGAGAATGGGGAAGGTTTGTTCAAATCACTGATTTAGCATTAAACCAACAACCCCCCTTAAAATTTATTTATCGAAGGGACCTAAATCTTAAACAACTATTTGAGTTTGGTACTTCCTCCTCTAAAGGTTGTGGTGCTTGTAGTTTTGGTACTTACAAGTGTGGTTTTTGTTCACAATGTCCCTACATTGTTAACGGAAACCACATACATATAGCAGCAAGAAACAGAAGCATTACAAGTAGTGAATTTTCCAATTGCAACAGTTTTGGGGTAGTTCAATCAATCAATGTACCTCCTTTTATGTAGGGAAGACAGAGAGGAAACTAAAGTGTTGTATTTATGAGCATTTATATGGAATTAGAACACAGAATACTAATAATGCATTATTTAGACACGTCAACTTGTCCTCAGGCTATATTTTTATTTTTTGTTTTGGAATCTGTCCCCAGAGATATAAGAGGAGGCATGTGGGAGGCGAAATTAGAATATAGGGAACTGTTTTGGCAGATTGTTTTGGAATCCACCAAGCCTCCAGGTCTGAATGATTTTTTGTCCATCAAATCTGTACTCAAGTTGAGATCTGCTAAATTATGATGCATTTATGTGCTTTTTAGATCTGGCACAAGATGGCAGTATTGTATAACACAATACACTTTTTGTGTTTTAGTAATGAAACAGGAGTATTGAGTGTTTTATATATATACTCATTTTATAAGTCACATTTTATTAAAATGTTTAGACTTTTAAATTTTTAAAACACTTTTTACTTATTTATTATTCTTCTTGAATTTTTTATCAGAGTAGGTAATTTAGTTTTTTATGCACTGGTTTTAATATTTAAGCAAGTTTTGCTTGTTCCTATGACTTTAATGATCAAATGTTAATTAAGTATCAGTTTTTATTGGACAAATGATTAGTGAATCAGGGTATATATTAGCGCTTTCTCTTATTTGATGTTTAGATTCTGAAGAAGAAGTGTGTCGAAAGCGTATGAATTTGTGAGCGTTATTCAATAAACTATTTCAACTGTTTGTGTTGCGAGCCCTTATTTGGAGTTTCCAGCAAACTTTTGGTTCTTAATTTCCCTCAAATCTATAGCAATTAACCTTACCATCCTCACCAGTGTTACATCTAGCATTTCAATGTTTTTTTTACAGAACACAGCCACTCCAGAACAACTTTCACTTCTTATGTTCCACATTATATTTCCACTCCACAATTTTTCTGTTTGCATTCTTTCCTCACTTGTCAAGAATCTTACATCACCTAACATAACAACATCCACATCACATTTACCTTCCCATTTAAATATCCCTTTCCTTCTTACAGTGTTCATAATACTATTCACAGTTACTGAAGGCACTCTAAAATTGTTGTTTTTCCTTTTTAAGTTTATGGGAAGTAGTTTTGTTTTATTTTATTACTCTTTCCCCTAATATATTTCCTGAGTTTATGTACAAATACTCCTTTATCACCAGAATCAGATAGTTCACTGGCTAGAACTTGAAAGGAATTATTAGTGCCCATCCCTTCTCATGACTTCTCTTCCTGCATACAATCTCACTCCTTTGTTTTCCCCTCCATATTTTTTCTTCTTCTACAGTTTCTTCTTCACCTAGTTCACCCTCTCCTCCAGCCTCTTGTTTTCCTTCCTCATGTATGTTTTTTTCCCTTTATTTTTATTTTTCATTATTTACTGTTTGCTCTTAACAATCAATCCAAAAGTGTTCTTTTTTTACACAATCTGCAATCAGCCACACACTTTCTTCCTGCATGTCCCTTCCGCCCACACCAACTACATTGTATCTTGTTATGATCAATACTTAAATGAGAAATGTCCCCTCAAAACAAACATGATTTATGCTGACCATCATATCTTAATGTCCCTCTATGACCTGCCACAAAAATAATACTTGTCAAGTGTTTCACATTGTTTTTTTTTTTCACATTTCAGTTTTCAGCATCCAGCCGTCATGCCATATGTTTATTTCATCTCCAACTTTCACACAAACCCTGTGTGGCATCCCCACACTGGGCCAGTAATCAAGGAGCTTGAATTCTCACCACTGACACTGGAGAGGGACATGCACTTGGAATAAAAACAGATGCACTCAGCAAAACATTCAGGAGTGGCCAGAGTTATCACTAAATAAATATGTGTAAATACTTTCAAAGCTTAAAAATTTTCTAAAAAGGACCAGCCACAATGAAATGTTTAAATATATTTGATAATAAATAAAAGAATAAGAAAATACTAAATATGTAATTACAGTAAACCACAGAGTTCAAATCACAGGAAAAATTGAAAATAATTTTGATGGACAGATTTCATACAAATAAAGAAAAACAATCTCTAAACTAAGTTTCAGTATATTCCTGACAAAATATAGGAGAACATACTTGAAAGAGCAAAGCGCAATGAAATACATGAGCAGTCTTTCTAGTCAGGTTCCCCAAAACAGAATACTCTATGCTCAAGTGATTACTCCCTGTAAAATATAATATCCAAGAAGACTTGCAGAATGACCTCATCTGATCACCTGACTCTGGGTTCTTTCAGTATCCCCCCTTTGAAGCAGAGACAGGAATTTTGCATAGCCGGCTACAATATATATCTAAATGTTTATGGCAGTGCCTGGGACTTCCCTTCTTTTTTACTGAGCTAATGAACAAAGGCTTCTTCTAGACCCACCGTCTCTAGTCATATTCAGCACTGTGGGTGCTGTAGTAATGGTTTAACACCTCATTTACATTTCCCTTATTTTTCTTAAAGTAACTGGTTAACCTCTGCTGTCCCAGTATCCACTATTAAGACATATACATTTAATTCATTTGCAATAATACATGTACATTTATTTTCATTCCAGCAGGGTGCACTATTATATTTTAACACAAGTAAACCTCACAAATACATTTTCAGCACAAGCATCTGAACAAATCATTTTGATATACAAATGACATACAATTTTCTACAAACTTCCAGCAAGCTGTGCTTGCACAAGTCATACAACCCCTGCCCTACTTTGCACGGCATGGCTGGCATTAACTCCTATTGTCACACCCAGCATGAATTTTATCACCCTCTTCTTAAAGCACATTAGTTGTAAACTGCAAAGTATCACTATTTTAACATTTAAATTACTAACAGAGAACAAATAACTGTTCTACTGATAAATGTTCTTTATTTACACAGTTCTTGAAATTTAACCATCAGTCCTTCAGTTTCAAATGGTAAGTCACAAAATGTCTCTTTCTCTGTATGTGTTTTGTTCTCATTCTCACAGCTAAACTTCTTTTTAAAAATAGTTTTACTTTCAGTTTGTTGCTGCTTTCCTTTTGTGCCTGCTGTCACTGCTGTATACATTTTAATTACCGCATTCTCTGCTACTACAAAACCACAATCCTTCTCAGTTTGTTGTTGTCTTCCTTGTTTACTTTCTGTCACTGCTGCTTATGTTTTAACTGCTGTCTTCTCTGCTGCCACATCATCTGGTTCTTTCTCCACATTATCATCTTCAACACTTCAGAAAATGTTAACTGTCATCTCACCCAATGAAACAGCAGAACTGTCTAATGGATCATCCTGCTCGATTATTTTCAACAGAACATGATCTGTAAGCCCTTCTGATGCCAATTCTGTTATCTGCACCATGCCAATATAGATACTTACTTTATTGTCCATTGAGACAGCTAAACATTTCAAATTGCATCATCCACAATACAGAAATCTTTATCTGATTTTTGACAGTGAACAAAATTTTCTCCAAATTCTCATTTTACTATTCCAAACTCTCCATTGCTTTTGTATGCTCCTCTATGATTCTGTTTCTTTTTTAGACCTCTTCCTTGCTGCAGTATTCACCTTCCAGTGTCATCTGGCTGCTCCATAGAGTAGGTGAAATTCTCTGATGCCCTTGCCAAATGAATCCTAGTAGTATAAATACCACTTTAGATCTACCCTGAAAAGAAGCTACTATTCTAGAGGGACTAATTTAGTCAATAAGAATAAATAGAACTATACCATTTCATGTCATCCCTAAAAAGAAGAAAAGAAGTCTGGGGACCAAACTGTAGCCATAGCCTAATCTGTTAACTAAATAGTTTAATGGGTTAAATGCAAGACAAAATAGCAGGAGTGACAAAGAATCACCATGAACTATCCCACTCTGAATTTTGGGGTCATCAATGAATTGGTTATTTTGTACTTTACCTTTATAGTTATCTGCATATCTTTTAAGTTTTCCAGCCTGTGCTAATATTTTAAGTTTATTATTGGCAATAGTGTATGATGAATTCTGGTACATTTTGATTCTGTGATATTTTTACCACAACTTTCTTTCTAAGTATTTTTAATGATATGTTCCCTTTTCTTGTAACAGTGATACTTCATCCCCCAGATTCTCAAAAGCTTGCACAGAGTGTAAGATTGGTTCAGGAGCTCAAGCAGGCAATATGTCGGCTGTCCGATCCAGAAACAACCTGCAGTAGTGTGCACGAGAGCTCCTGCACTAATCGTGCACAGACGAAGCCCTTGTACGCAAATCACCTCATTTGCAGGAGAAATCCATGCAAATGAGGTGATTTTTGTGATCCAGGAAGTTTGCGACCGTCCATGCAGGACAAGTGCAATCAGCAGAAATGTACTTGGTTAGTAACCGAGTATATTTCTGCAAAATCCAAAACGGAGCTATGACAACTCCAAATAAAGGCTGCATATCATGTAGCAAGCATGTCAATGGCCAAGTATAAGGCCATTGGCATTGCAAACAATACAAAAAATAAAAAAATCAACTTTTATTTTTTTAGCCAATCTTGGCAGTTGAAGCGTAGGGCAGCGGCGCACAAACAGGATTGAGGGGAAAATAACAAAATGAACCTAAATTAAACATGCTAACTAAAATCAGTATTCTGCCATGAAAGTCGATGGCAGGCAGAAGACAACCTGGCCAGTGAGAACTGGTTGCTAAGGGGGGAGGCTCAGTGTGAAACATGTAACTATGAGTTAGCAGGCAATCCTATGCAAATGAGGGGAGGGATAGTGAATCCCAGTTCTCCCCAGCATGTGAGTCAGGTCCCAACAGTGTAAGAGTAGGAATAGCTTGGTGCAAGCCTAGGAGGTAGGTGACCTCATGGGGGGGTGTCAGGCATACTGTAAGTGGACTGGAGCCCTGTGGCTTGGGTTTGCTCCTAGCTTAGCACAGCTGAACTAGGGGATGTGTCTAAACCTGCCTAGCACTCTTTACAATGCCTAAGCGGGTGTGCACACCGCGCACTGGGTTTTACAGGAAGAAAAAAGAAGTTAAACCAGGAAATAGCAGCACTATGCACATTTGAGCACTCTGTTTGCACAGTGCACACACGGGCTTAAACAAGGAGGCAATGGGAAGGGAAAACAGCAGTAGGAAGGTAATCAAGGGGAACTAGCTTAGCTGGTAGGTGAAATGTATCAGAATCAGCCAATTACACAGGCAGCAGACCAGCCCAGCCTAGAACACACCTATAAACTAAGCAAACACCTTCCCCTCTGGTTTTTCCCATACTCTACACCACCGGTGTATACAAGCGGGGACATTTTAACTAACAAACCTACAAAATGAGAAGGGCTGCAGCAGGCAACATAGAACAACATGCGCAAGAGGCTGAGGGTGGTGAGGATGTGAATGCTGCCGAACAACCCACAGTGAGGAGATGGAGAAGAGTGTACAGACCCAGGGTAATCTACCAGGGGCTATATGAGCTGGAGATAGTGGAGCGCTATAGGGTGGACAGAGACCTCCTACAGCAAATTGTTGAGCTGTACCAGCCACACCTGATAGCAAACTGACTGAGGGGAACCCATCCCAGTGGATACCAAGGTATGTGTAGGCCTAGGTATACTAGCCTCAGGTACCACCCAAAGCACAACTAGGGATATCATGAGGATCTCATAGGCATCAGCATCCAGAGTATTCTACCAGTTCCTGGATGCCATGGCAACACATCCAGAGTATTCTACCAGTTCCTGGATGCCATGTCAGCACATGCCAGTGAGCACGTACATTTCCTCAACACCCGTGAGGTGTTGACCAGAAATATGTGTCTCTTCCACCAAATAGCAGAATACCCTGGGGTAGTGGGTGCTATAGACTCCATGCACATGTGCATCAAAGCACCATCCAGTGAGCAACGTAGGGCCTACATCAACCACAGGGGCATCCCCTCCATCAACTGACAGGTTGTATGTGATGTCCACGACATTATAATGAATGTGTGTGCTGGCTACCCTGGGAGCTATGACTATTCCCACATATGGCTTTTGACGCAGCTGTACCAGAGATTTGCCAATGGGGACATCCCCTATGGTCACCTAGTGGGGGATGCTGAGTACACACTGGAGCCATGGCTGATGACACCCATCAGAAATGCACACACACCTGAACAACAATGCCATAATGAGGCACACACACAGGCCAGACATAGGGTGTGTTTGGGATGCTCAGGTCACAGTTGTAGTGTCTGGACACATCCGGTGGAGCTTTGCAATCTTCACCAGCTACATGTACCCAAATTGTTATAGTATGTGCTATGCTACACAATATGATCCTGCGGAACTAGCTGCAGCAGAAACAGCATGGAGCAGGGACACACAACCCCCCACCAATGCCAAGGCCTGCACAGGTACAGAGTGACCCAGAGGAGGAACAACCTGAGTCTTCCCCAGTAGGAAGATGGAGGTGTGCCCGGTATGCCATGGCTGTGGCAAAGAGGCAACCCATAGTACATGCACTGGCACAGTAGAGACCCAGGAAATGACACCTCTCTCTGACTCGCACATACAGTAAAAGGGATGCCAAACATGACACTACCCGTGCTCAACCATGTATAGTGAGTGTATTATGTGCATCTGACATAGGAAGCCCTCCAGTAACATCCGCAAGTCTGGCACACCCTCAACGTAAGTCAATTAACCTACCAATTGCCAAATGGAGTAGAATGTGTCATTACCTGTAGCTATGGTATGCATGTGAGCATGCAAGGGAATTGGGTGGCTGAATGTTATGGCAGCAGACAGTAGACACCCATAGTGGCAACATGACATCTGTAACACATACTGGAGTCACCATAGTAGCCAGTACTACACAGGGTGACAAAACCCACTGCAGGAAATGTGCTGAGTGACATGTGTGTTCATATGACCCACACATGTCAATCAGGATGGTTCACATACCCAACAACAGTCTCAGCCAGCAGGACAGGTGTAGACAAACCCAAACAGAGCCTGTGCCATGGCCCCTGAATGATGGCTATGGTTAACCTCCCCCCAAGCCTACACAGACAGACCATAGCAGGGCAAGCAGTAGGATGTTAATTCTGAAGGGTAGGAAGTCAGACAATAATATGAAGGGCTACCAATGCCACAATCTGTAGTGCACTGGTATGCCTCCAATTAGCATGATATTTAGCAATACAGAATGAAATGGAGTACCTGACATACCAGTACAGTCATAGTAAATGTGTACAAGTGTCACGTGTGCCCCCCGACCCTGTGTAGAAATGTAGAAACAGACAGGTGTGCCCCGCCATCCTACATAGTAATGTAATAACAGTCAGGTGTGCCCCCCCCAATCCTGTGTAGAAATGTAGTAATAGTCAGGTGCCCCCCATTCTACATAGTAATATAATAACAGTCAGGTGAGCCAACCCCCAATCCTGTTTAGAAATGTAGTAATAGTCAAGTGTGCCCCCCCATCCTACATAGTAATCTAATAACAGTCAGGTGTGCCAACCCCCAATCCTGTGTAGAAATGTAGTAAGTCAAGTGTGCCCCCATCCTACATAGTAATGTAATAGCAGCCAGGCTTCCCCCCCCCCAATCCTGTGTAGAAATGTAGAAATAGTCAGGTGTGCCCCCCATCCTGTGTAGAAATGTAGAAATATTCAGGTGTGCCCCTCCATCCTACATAGTAATGTAATAACAGTCAGGTGTACCCCCTCAATCCTGTGTAGAAATGTAGAAACAGTCAGGTGTGCCCCCCCACTATGCAGACATGTAGTAACAGTCAAAGCCAAATGATCGATGGATACCCTGCAGAGACAGCAAGCTACCAATTGGTGTACAACACAAAGGTCAGCACTGCAGCACAAACTACCTGAACACGATCCACACATTCAATATAAATGGCCATACTGGGCATGCTCACACACTTAGAGAAATGAAGGCAATGTCAGTCAACATTATACTGAAAGGTCATACTGGGCATGCTCACACACTTAAACACAAGAAGGCCATGTCTGCAAACACCAGTGGACAAGACATATATGGCAGTTGTTAGTGCAGACACTCATCACTATGCACCATTCATGCCTTTCACACACAATGGATAGGAATGCAGACATATATGTCAGGACAACACACTATAATAAGCCAAAGGTAGACATACATAGATGTGTGGAAGAGGGTGACTGTGACAAGGAGCCATCCAGGTCTGTCCCACCCAGCACACAGCCAAAGGGTCCCAAACACATGAGGTGCAGATTTCACTCACTGCAGATACTAGCCACCAGTATCTGTCAGCATTACAGACTATGTGGTGCACGTGCCAGCTGTGCAACATGACTGTACAAGGAAGTAGTCATCTAGCAGCTGTATACATGTACCTGTGAAATATGACCCCATGTGTGCCCGTATGTGGCATGTCAACCGCTAGATGAATGGGTTATGGCCCATACACACACACACACTGCCCTCCCCATAGCCCTACTATGACGAGCCTGCTGAGGTCATCCAATGTGAAATACACCTTTGAGAGAGTTGCAGCCCAATAATCTCCATGGCGCGTCCCATAACTGTGTACTGCCGTATTGTGATAAACTAGTTAAGTAGGAGTTCTAACTCCAGACTTGGCAACTGTGTGTGAGTGTGTGTCTGTGTGTGTGCTTGTGTGTCTGTCTGTCTGTCTCTGACTGTGTAGAGAGCAATGCTTTTTAGGGTACTCACACTCCTTACAATTCATATACTCAACTTTGGCTGATGTCTCCCACCTAGAAATACACCTCTGGGAAGGTTGTTGCCCAGTAATCTCCATAGCACGTCCTGTAACTGCGTACTGCTGTAGTGTAATAATGTAGGTAAGTATGTGTTCTAATCTCAGACATGGCTAGTGTGTGTGTGTGTGTGTGTGTGTGTGTGTGTGTGTCTGTCTGTCTGTCTGAACCTGTCTGTGTAGAGAGAAATGCTTTTTAGGGTACTCACACTCCTTACAATTCATATACTCAACTTTGGCAAGGCTGCTGATGTCATCCACCTAGAAATGCACCTCTGGGAAGGTTATAGCCCAGTAATCTCTGCAGCGATTGCCATGACTGCGTACTGCTGTAGTGTGATTTATAACTGTGGTAGGGTTCCATCCCCATCCGTGGCAGTTCTGGGTGTTTTCTGTGTGTTTCAATGTCTGTGTACGGAGCAATGCATTATAGGCTAGTCGCACTCAATACATTTCAAATGGCCTACTTTGGCAATCCTGCTGATGTTATTCATTGTGAAATACACCTTTGGGGAAGAAGTTCTCCAGTAATCACCGTGGTGTGTCCTATAACAGCTCCATGCTGTCATGTGATATAGACCTCTGTTAGGGGTTCTATACCCACACATGTTGGTTGGGGATGTTCTGTGTTTGTGTGTGTGTGTGTGTGTGTGTGTGTGTGTGTGTGTGTGTGTGTGTGTGTGTGTGTGTGTGTGTGTTTGTGTGTGTGTCACTGTGTAGGGAGCAATGCATTTTAGGCTAGTCACACTCACTACAATTCGAATGGCCTACTTTGGCAATCCTGCTGATGTCATCCAATGTGATATACACCTTTGGGGAAGGAGTACTCCAGTAATCTCCATGGTGCGTACTATAACTGTGTAGTGCTGTAGTGTAATAAACTAGTTAGGTAGGGGTTCTACTCCCAGACATGACAGGTATGTGTGTGTGTGTGTGTGTGTGTGTGTGTGTGTGTGTGTGTGTGTGTGTGTGTGTGTGTGTGCGTGTGTGCGCGCGTGTGGGTTTGTAACTCGTATCCTCTGTGGAGGTGGCTGTGAGTGTATGACACTTGTGGCCAATGTGGAGCGGGTTTTGCATATTTCTTATCTGGTGGCCCTACTATATATCACAATGTCCATTGTACAGGGATAACAGATGTGAAATAGCTAAGAGGCTGGGATGCAAAGCCATACCCATGCATGTGGCAGCAACGCCAGGCAATTACAGTTAGCAACACAAGTATTACCCAGAGCACACTCTCAACCCATGTCTCATACACACACACATATGCCTAGGCAACAGCCAATATATGGGTAGTACACTGCATATTGGCCACTGATAGTAACTATGGGATGACAGCAGTGGCCTATAGAGGACAAGGCACCCTGTCCATCTGTCCAATATGCACTTACATGCAGGCAGTGCACCTTCCCAATGGACACCTGCAACACCTGTGCTGCGATCACATGTGACCCACAAAGGACATACCATGCCTGACAACATGCCCTGTATTGACAGATGCCACTGACACCAGGGAATGCCATTAGCACGCTATCATTGTAGGTGCAGGGTAAACATGCTGCCCATTACCAGTTCACGCCACAGGTAGGTAAGACTGGCACATCTGATGATAATCTGTGTTTACAACATGGGCCAGACACCCCAGGTACAGTTCCACATATCACTGTACATGCATGTGGGAGATGTGCACATCCCAGACACTGTCCGTGTCATGGACTAAGGAACACATACATGGCAAGTGATGCACAGCACTGGCCACACACAATAGTCACCCAGGTGACTGGATGGGGGATACAATACCCACCTGTGTGGGGAAAATGCAGACACTACAGGCCTGAGCCACAAAGCAGACCATTGTCATGTGGCCTGATGCCAAGGTATATCCATTGCTTAGCCTTTTACACCTGTCTGGCACAATCAATCACCACACACCCATGCAGACATGGACTGATGCATGTCAGTACTGGCACCCTGTGTGTTTTTGTGTATGGTGTATGGTATGTATGTTCATATCCACACTCCCTACAATCCCCATGGGGATACTGTAGCATGCTGTCTGACATCAGACTCCTCTCCATACCTTTTGCCCATACAACCCCCTTATGACCCATGTGGTGCATGTGATACCTGCACAGTGATGTGTTGTGGCAATCCCACTATTGATGAGTTGTAATCCTGCCCCTGCCAAGTTTGTCAATGTGTGTGCATCCCTGTGAGAGTGTGGCTGTGTTGATGCAGGCACCTGTTCACACAGACTGGCATGTGTACGTCACCTTCTGTATAGCTACCATAATCCTGTTGCAGATATCACTCACCATCATATATATGTTCTGAGGGCTCCACAACAGGTAATCCATGTGGCGCATCCAATAACTACATAGAACTGTAATAGCACTACATAGTCATCAGGGGGTTTGATACCCTGTGCTGGTAGGTGTGTGACACAAACATGCTTAAGTTTTACTCTCCCACCCCTCCCTGACTTGTCTTTGCCTCTGTCTGCCTCACCCACTCCCTCTCTGGTGGATGTGGAGACCTACACCTGCTTTGCTTAGGCAGCAGCATGTGTATTTTAAGTAATGCTCATGATCAGCTGATGTTCTCTGCATGAATTGCAGCCCTCCCCTAGCTGATTGCATGTGGAACAGCTGTGGTAACATTCCCACAGTGAATTGCATGGAAACACACTCCAATATCTAGGAACATCATGTTGGTGTTGGTCCTTTTCATTCACTGTGAGCAGGAACTAGATCTGTTGTTTGGCAAACAGCATCTCAGATGGATTGGCGATTTACCTCTAACACATACACTGTGGAAACAGGGCAACACACAGGAGGGGGATGCACCTGACCTGACTACAGACTGTAAGTGGTGCTATACTGCATTTGAAGTAATGTTGGCTTAACAGTGTGTGTGTGGATATAGCTGTCCTACATGTCTCAATACCTGCCATGTCAGTTCGATGTTTATGAGGAATCCCCATCTGCAGTGTCATCTGCAGATAGGGCAGTGTGTTGTGCCTTTGGTTTCATGTGTTACCCATGGAGCATCTATCTGTGGACTGCAGAAGGTATTGTGAGGATTGCAGTCTGTAGATGGTGAAAGCCATGACAGTTATTGACTTCATATCTCTCATAGGACATATGTTGCAACAAACCCCATTACAACAGTAAATGTATGAGGTTATCACAGCAACATGTCAATATTGGCCCTGTGTAGGTGCTTCCAGCCACAACTCTGTCACCCTTTGTACATATGTCATGCATGAAGTGGTGCATATGTGCTATACATCATAATTAGTGTCATCATATCTCATAATAAGCCAGTGAGATATCAGACTGCAACACATATTATGTATAGTAAGGGTTATATTTCATGACATAACCTGGACATTCTGTGGATGTTTGTACAGTACTGAGGTCTGTGTACTTATGGTGAATGTTGACAGTGTGTGTATTGTTAATATGTACCCTAGCCTGTGTACAGACTGTGGTAGATGTCATTGTTCTAGTTCCCATCCTATCTGATGTTACATGCTGCTCCACTGTATGGTGCCGTATTGGCGTACATGTTTGTAGGGCCATACACACACATGTGCCATACCATCAGACAGCCATCAGACCAAACTGTGTAGCAGCCAAGTATATGTAGGGTCAGTCTGTGAGGGGCACATATGAGGATGGTGTTGAACAGATAGTCCATACACTGTAATATTATGCCAGCTTAACATATGTGGCTGTGGCTGTGTTCACATTGGTTGTGGTTATGCACTTTCACACAGGTGTATCTTTCCCCATGCTGTGACATGCCTGTAGAGCCTGCTATATATGCAGGTACATGTGCATTCCCACATAAGAGATGTAGGCTAGTGTTGAGCCAGTCTGCCTGTAGCCTGCACATTGCATTATTACATGCCTAGCAGCTTACTGTACTTACCCAGTGAGATGTCATGTGCAGATACTTGCCAGATGTACTGCTGCTGGGCCTCCCTTAACAGTCATGTATGTCAGACAGAGCAGTGGGATGCTGTACAGAGGTATGTCAATATCTAGTGGGTAGTATGTGGCCATGGCACCCCTCTACCAGCGGTTATTATGTGTCAGGTCAGACACGGTTGTGTGAATGCATAACCTATGGTGGCAAATGTATACCAGTCATTATGTGTTATACCCATCTACATGGCTGTCTACATCCATATTGTCAGGCATGGTACACATGTTGTGCACTAAGGGGTTATATGTATACCTCTGGACTGTACAGAGTGTGTCACAATGTCCACATATATTGACCAATATCTCTGCTGCAGTCGACAGGGGCATTACGTGCTAGCAGCAGTACTTTACTATGATGTCCCTCGGATGTCTGTCAGTAGCTAGTGGCACACGTTATAAGCAGATCTGACCTCCCACACACACCATGTCTGTGAAGACAATCCTAATGACAGTAAGCAATAGTCTACTAATATACCTGCTATACATACCTGACATCTCCTTGCACTACGACTTTGGGACTAAAGAGACTGGGGTAGGGCTACACTCCATGTTCAGGACATATGGTGGAAACATATGCACATATAATTATCCAGATAGCTATATATATATATATATATATATATATATATATATATATATATATATATATATATATATATAAAATTACACCTGTGTAGTACTTCCAATTACCACTGTCATGACAACCACCTACTATAAATCCCTAGATCATGTGTGCATGGTCCCTTTAAATTTCCTGTGTGATGAACATCCTTCCTGTGTGTGGGCATCAGTGTTACAGACAGCAGGTAGCAGTACCTCTTACAGGAGAACTGGCACACTCAGGGCAGCCACATATTTGTAGGAGGTTCAGGAACTACAGACAGAGTGTGAGTAGAGTTGTGTTATGCTTTGTATATTACTGGTGATACAGGGTATATGTGTACATACTAGTTTACCTTGGAATGTAGTCTGTCTGCATAGCTCACAACTGTGGGCCTATCATCTTGCTGGCCAGAGGTATGCCTATCATGTTTTGTCTGTCCACCACACAGCTCCTGTGTCAGCTAATTCACTGGCAGTGTGTGTTGAGCACCATCAGTACATGGCTACATCCATTTCTCTTTCTAACCTCAATTCCCTGACCAAGGGTATGTTACAGACTATCCTGTAACACCAGCAACTTGCTTAGTGTATGGCAACAGTTTTCCACATACGTGCCTGTGTTCCAGCCTCTGTCCTCCACCTACATACCAAGCTTTGCACGTATGTCATGTTGTTGGGGGTTGTTCTGTAGTGGGCTGTGAGTATATCACACTGCCATTGCTGCCATCAGTCCACTGCTGTTGTATACCCCACACATGCAGTGGGGCTGGGGCCCTATATGTGTGGGCGCCACCTACTCAATACATGTGTGCCCTTATGCACTCCACAGGCCATTGTATGTAACAGTGGTATATGGACCTGTATTATTGAGTCTTGGGGGGGAGCACCATACATGACCTAGGCTGTTACAAAATGTGGGGGGTATCAGGGGTGAGCTGCCTTAAGGTATCTGGATGTACAGTACTGTATACTTCACCTATATTTACATTACTTAAATAAATTTGGTTAATGCAAGACTACTGCCTACTGCCATACAGACTGTTCTGTATGGCAGGAGGCAGTAGGCTTGCATTAACCCAATTTAATGCAAGCCTACTGCCTCCTGCCATACAGACTGTTCTGTTTGCCAGTGTGCTTGTGATGGTGTCAGTTATGCCTTGTTATGTAACAGTTACAACCCATTTGGTCACATGACATTGTTACCACCTACTAATTTTGTACAGAGTGTAGATAGAGGCTGCTGAACTATACACCTGCATTACATACTGTTGATTGTTTGGTATCCTGCGGCCCAGTCTGTCTTCACTATTGTAGAATTTGATGGGCTTGACCTGGACAGCTACAGTTGTGAATCTTTCCAGACTACTGTATTAGTATAACTGTTTCACAGTTGCATTCCTCTGTTTATATGCATGTCAGTGTCTGAATAGCTATATGGCATGGCATTTAAAACTCTACTAGTGCACAATTAAAGGTTTTTCTTTTCTGAAAACCTGTGTGTGGTGTTTTTCCGATTACCTCTCTGTGGGTATATGTTGCAGGCAACAATTATCATTGGTATAGGTGGCCCATACAGTGTCCAGTTGTTCAGGTGTTAACTGTAGGCATAGTGACTATTCCATATTGTGTGCACCTTCTACATATGTATCTTACTGTACATATATCTGCGTGTGTATGTGTAGTCACATGTACATCTATATCTATATATATATATATATATATATAAGATATATATATATATATATATATATATATATATATATATATATATATATATGTGTGTGTGTGTGTGTGTGTGTGTGTGTGTGTGTGTGTGTGTAATATATATATATATATATATATATATATATATATATATATATATACATGTATATCTGTATCTGCATATCTGTGTCTTTGTATCTGTATCCTGGGGATGTTGATGGCTTCCACATTTTACATTTCCTATGGGAGGCAGACTGTACTGCATGATATGTTACCAATACCAGCCTGACATCATACAGGTGGGATGTAGTACTGTTAACATCTTGTGCCCCTGTCGTGTCAGGTCCTGGTTATGGGGTCTGCAACAGTTGGTAGTGTATTGCAGGGCGGACGTGTTTGGCTGTGGGGGGGGATGCATATTCATACAAGAGGTATAGTGTGTGGGGCCTTTCAACCCCATTAACGGTGCATGTGGACATATGTGTTTTTGTTAATCTGCCATTGCTATCTACAGATGTATGGCCATATATACCTATATATATATATATATATATATATATATATATCTGCTTACATATGTATAACTATGTCCGTATATACCTACATAGATATATATCTGCATACACATATGTAACTTACTGTGTATATGTAGACATATAGGAGTAGACACAGATATGTGTCGATGTAGGCATTTGCATGTATATATGTTCATATACATTAATATATATGTATATATTTTTAGAAATATATCTATATCTATATATATATATCTATATATATATATATATATATATATATATATATATATATATATATATATATCGACATATATAGATATGTTGTATCTGTTTAGATATTAATATATTTACACACACATACATCTATATGTTGGTATACATTCTCTGTACTGTTGCATGACTGGTCTGGATGATATGTTTCTAAAAACAGTGGATGTATTTATATCTGGCATGCCTAAGTGGTAGATCTCTTTGTGTATGGTGTGTAGGGTCCTGGGTTTGAGTCTTGCAGAGGCTGTTTATTTTGTTGTGGGCAGAACAAGGGCCATTGGCTACAAAGTGATTAAGGCACTTTCAAGCAGTTGTAAGTGGGTTTGCATGGGTTTGTGCAACGGTAAGCACTGTTGACTTCCGGTCACACTTTCTTCTACTCAGTTAGCTTCCATATTGCTTAATCTGTGTAGGCAGTGCTTACCCCCAAGCAGACACACTTAAACACACTTTCTGGTGCTTACATATGCTTACTACTGCTTATTTGTGCTTAAACCTGCTTACTAGTGTCTTAATCCTTATGAAACTGACACTTCACATGTGCATTTCCTGCAGTACTCTAGTTCATAAATATGTGTTATTTAGTGGGGTTTGCAACAACAAAATTGGTTATAACATGCTTTGCCATGTAACATAGACTGTGCTGCATTGGGACTCAAACTGGGAATGCCTGCTCATTAGGCAGATGCTCTGCCCACTATACTATTGCTGTGCTGCTTCTTTTTCATATATCTTCCATAATTTCATACCCATGGGTCTTTCCCCCATCCCCTGAGCTCCACGTACATAGCAACCATCCATTCTCCAGTTGCTAGCCTAGCCATGCCACACCTCCACACATTGCCCTCTCTCCATGTCTCGGTACTCATCCAGTCTACTGTCTCGACCCAAGCTTCTTCAGACTCTTCATCCATTTAGTCCACATACGTACGAGCCTTGCCTTGTTCATTTTTCGAGACATGTATAGACAACGTTTTGACTCTCAATTTGTGGTTTGTCCTGCCAGGGACGGACCTATTTTTGTGTCAAGATTAGACTTAGCTGGTCTACACTGTTTCTCCCACTGGTAGCATCCTGCCAGGGGTTTGAGAAGCAGCGGTTTGCTCACACACCTGCCCAGCCTGATCTCCTGGTTCCGTGGAACCGATGTCCCAGGTTTGACATTCTGAGCATTAAGCACCAACACACGCCCTCGACGTGCACCATTTTTTATTATTTTCTTAAGTTTTTTGCAAGACTACTATTCTCACATTATGATTGGACAGGCACTGTTTTTCTGATATACATAGACTGCTCAAAATACTGTATTTGAGCAATGTACAAATGGTTGCTCGTATTAATCTACATAATTACATACATTTCCTATACTGTTGAATGACTGTGCTGGATAATATGTTTGTGATAACATCGGCTGTATGTGTATCTGCCATGGCTTAGTGATAAATCACTTTCCCTATAGTGTGCAGGGTCCGTGGTTTGCAACTTGGGAGTGCAGATTCTTTTGTTGCTGGGGAGGATGAGAGCTGTTGGATACTGAGTGACTAAGGCACTTTTAAGCAATTGTAAGCAGGTTTGTGCAGGTTTGAGTGGAGGTAAGCAATGCTAACCTCCGGTTACAGCTTCTTACACTCAGTTAGCTTCTACATTGCTTAACCAGTTTAGGCATTGCTTACCACCACTCAAACAGGCTTAAACCCACTTATTGCTGCTTAAAAGTGCTTAGTCCCTTTTACCCCCATGCTAATTTCTTTAAAAGAAAAGAAAAAGGGGTCGATAGGAAAGTGGTGAAAAAAGTGGCACAAAGAGGGAAAAACAGTATGGAAAATAGTCAGGGATGTGCAGGAAGGCTGAAGGGAAGGTCAGTAGCTGCCCATTTCTTCTACAGCAAAAGCTGTGCATATACACTGAATTTGGAGGTAGATTTGGACACTCAAACCCTTGGGTGGGGGTGAGGACAACAATAATAAATTGTGATGCCAATTAGACCAGATTACATGTGTCCAGTGGACACGTGTGCGAAATGGACAGCTATGTATGGGGCGAGATTTTTTTGTGGGAACAGATTGCCCTTTTTTTTTCTTTTTCAGGTGAGAGTGGGATGTTGGGGAGGGGTAGTAGGTACATTTGTGGAGGTAGGTTGGATAGGTTAACAGACAAGACAAACAAGACGCATACTGTGGTGGTCATATGACACATGGGGTAAACACCTTGGATGGGGAGGGGTGTTTGGAAGTCGCAAGCCCATGATCCCCCAAATGGAAACAGTGGGACTGACCACTGCAACTTCATGGCCCCAAAGGTGGCTGTGCTGGGGGCTGGGTAGGTGTGGCAAGCTCACCCTCTAATTGAGCCATGCAGCCCTCAACCTAGTGTAGCTGGTCTTGAATCTCCTTGTCAAGCTCCCTACGCACCATGCCTAGGACCTAACAGCAGGTGACAGGTACCTCTCCACCCCCACTTCCGGGGGGACCAAGCCCCATCCCCTGTGGCGGTTCCACCAGAAGGTGGTGCAGGGCCAACAGAGGAGGAGGTCCCAGGCTAGGCCCCAGATGTGCTGGTGCCCAGTGCCATGGCCAGCTGAAGTGGGACAGGTGGGTCCGCTAGGACCGGCCTTCCCATACTAGCTATGATGTTGCAGTTTTAAGAAAGATTTCAGTTAGTCATAGTCAACAGCATTCAGGATTAGTTATAACAGCATGCATAGGTATTGCCATTAACCCAAGACACCAGTTTACAACAGTTGCAGATCAAGCAGAACACATGCATATATGGGACAACAGTGGCCATTACAACAGCATGCAGGTTTCATTGATGGCAACAGGCCACCAATATGGGAGTATTTTAACATAGCACATGCATTGAACCAAATGTGAATATTTATAAACCAATAGGACATATGTCCCAACAAAAGTTTGGAGTGTACACATACCCATTGAGGTGTGCAATAAGGTTATTGTTGCACATATGGAGGGGGTGAGAGAGATAGGTCAATTAACAACTAATATATCCCTGTAGTTTTCACAACTTTCTTAGTCACTGCAGTAATCTGTCCCTTGCATGTATTATTACACTACCCAATGTCCTTACTTTGTACAATGGTATGTTTGTAGCTTAGTATATGCGTGGCCTATGTCGTATGTATAGTCTACACCTCTTACCTGTTATACCTGTTGAGAAAATCATTGTTAACACTACCTGACACTTTCTACACATACTCCCAGATTCCATGCTTGTAGACAAGTATATATGTGACCAGTGTAATACCTACAGTCTACACCTCTTACTTGTTATACCTGTTAAGAAAATCATTGTTAACACTACCTGACACATTTTACACATACTCCCAGATTCCATGCTCGTAGGCAAGTATATATGTAACCTGTGTAGTACCTACAGTCTACACCTCTTACCTGTTATAGCCGTGGAGAAAATCTTTGTTAACACTACCTGACAATTCTAGACATACTCCCAGATTCCATGTTGCTTTTATACACATACCTAGCAATCTGTTATTGCACACACTCTGGTCAAGGTGTGACAGGATGCAGGTGTTAATGTGACATATATTGAGAATTGCTGTCATACACTTTGGGTGAGATGCTACAATGACAGGTTTGTTTCCATATACATTCTCTTTTTATGTTCAGGTCTGACTATCCATTATATGTCAGTGTAAGCTGCCTACATTTCTTGGATCATTACACTGATTTGTCAGGGGAACAGGTTACCGGGAAGCAGATTTGGGCCAGTTATCTGGACATGCTGGACATTTCAAACAGTTGAGGGGGTATGACTATGCATACAGCTTACTACCTAAACATGCTGCCACAGTCTGTACAGTTGATGGTTATGACTATGCTTACAGCGTACTATCTGAACATTCTAGCAAAGTCTGTAAAGTTGTTGGGTCTAATTATGCATACAGCTTTCTATCTGAACATTCTCACAAACTCTGTACAGTTGTGGGGTATGATTATGCGTACAACTTACTACCACTCCTGGGATTCGAACCCCTACTGTGTGTGGTAAAAATATTACAGTCGATACCACAGTACACTGTGCTATCAGAGAATTGGTGTAAAGCATTCAAATGGCTTCTGTCTAAGTCTCCCTCAGTTGTTCTATATGACTGACCTCTTGTGACTTCCAACATTGTTATACTGAACTTCCTACACAATATAATTGTGTTCAACAGTGTGGGAACACTGCTTAATACAACAGTACTATTTATATAATGCAACACTACAACAACATATGAAAGCAAGATGTACACAAGCACTCCAGGGATATACTTTTATTCACAAGATATTACACCTTTATTTCCATGCAACCTATATGACAGTCTTTCTGCTATATTGTCCGGTTTATTCAGTACATCCCATACACAATACACTTCTTTACTGGTACAACACTTTCCAGAACTGTTATATTTATTTGTTATGACAGTACATGCGGGAATATTACTAACCAGCCTCGAGACACAGCCTTTGCAGCCTAGCAGCATGGCTTGCTGGTTTGCAGCTCGCTCTTCTGCAGCTGTCAGAGAAATACAGTGATATTTAGCCATTACCTATCCATAGTATACACAAGCTAGGCAATCATTATCTACATAGAATGGGTACTTACTCAGTGCTGGGGCATCGGCCATCTGCCTTGCTTCTTGGATCCACTGGTCCAAGAGATCACCCTTCTGCCACTTCCTACTGGTCCAAGAGATCACGCCTCTGCCGCTTCAGGTCAACATGGTGATGCCTGACCTGCTCACCAGCCTGGGGGATACCAGTGGCACTGGTGAGGTCATGGGCGAGACTGTCCCAGGCCTCCACTTTATACTGAGAGCTCTGGTACTGGCCCTGCCATAGTCTCTCCTCATGGTGTTTAACCAGGAGCCATACCATGAATCTGGACTCCTGGGTGCTCCAGGGCTGCGCTCTAAATCAAGTGCCTTCCCCAACGCCAGCCATTCTGCCTACAGTAGGGAGCTGCAACCAGGTATGGGAATTATTGGTGCCTGTGTGGTTTAAATACACCTGATTTCCTGCACTTTCCCATGATTGGATGGTTCTGAAAATGCTAAGCTATGGGCACACCTGCTTACCTAATGTTGGCATTACTTAAAGGGGCATACCACTGGGCAGATTGAGTTATCTGGCCTACACATTGCTTACCCCAACTAAGCTGAGCTGTGCAATGCTTTGCATTGCTTAATATTTAGTTTGCATTATATTTTCCTTTTGGCATTGATGTATTATTTGTTACATGTTATATATGTGTCTGGTATCCGTGTTGCATGTGTACATACACTGTATGGGGTCCTGGGGACTTCAACACTTTATTACAATAACACCTCACATCTGGCCTTACTGCAGTACTCCAGTTCACATGTTTATGTTATGTAGCAGTTTATACAACATCACACTGTACATAGATTCCTTTCACATGTTCAGTTTGATTTCCTATGGTGAGGATTTCTTTGTTGAAACCTCAGTCTTGTGTACTGCTATGATGGTTTAGTGGTTAACTACTGTGACTGTAATGTACAGGGTCTTAGGTTCAAGACTTGTAGAGGCTGTTTATTTTGTTGCTGGGAAGAACACAGGCCATTGGATACAGAGTGGTTAAGGCACTTTAAAGCAGTTGCAGGCGGGTTTGCATGGAGCTAAGCAGTACTTACTTCTGGTTGCAGTTTCTTACACTCAGTTAGCTTCTACTTTGCTTAATCTGTGTAGGCAATGCTTACCCCCACACAAACACACTTAAACACACTTACTAGTGCTTATATATGCTTACTACTGCTTATTTGTGCTTAACCCTGCTTACTAGTGCCTTATTCATTATGACACTGACACTTCACATGCACATTTAATGCAGTACTCCAGTTCACATTTAAATGTTATTTAGTAGGTTATACAGCAAAAAAATGTTCATATACAGATTTCACATGGAAAATGGAATGTGCTGCAGTGAGACTTGAACAGGGAATGCCTGTGCGTAAGGTGAGTGCTCTGCCCACTACACTATTGTTATACTGTTTCAGTTGCATATATCTTTCTTGTTATTCTCTTCAGCCATTTAAGCTGCATTAACTGTAGCTAAGCGATGGGCACACCCGCGCACCTACGGTTAGCTTTAATCGGATTTTTAACAAAAATAAAAGAGTTTCTTCTTTTAATTTATATGTCCTGTTGCTTTTGTACACATAGGGACTGTTGGTGGGGATATGAGGGCACCTATGAGCGATCTCGCTCATTTCTTAACAGCTTCTGCTAGTCTACATTGCATGGGTATGTTTATTCTGAGAGCTCTGCTCTAAGACACGCCCTCTGCATCTGTACATGCTCCATGTAAGCCTAGGAGCTCGGGCAGCGCGCCTTCATTATTATGCATGGCATGCTGCCATCCTGCTCCTACATGGGTGCTTCTGTGCAGGACTAGGCTAGTGTTGCACGGAAGGTTAGTGAATCTGGGGGCTTATCTTAATTGCTTTATAGTTTTCTCTATTCGATGAGATGGTGATATTGCACTTGTTTCCATTCCTTTTCTTTGTCCTTGTACATTTTTATGGTAACACTTTATCCATTATAAGTTTAGTTGCACAGGAAAATATCTTATTTATTTCTGTTATATTCCTGATTACTGTGTACATCTCTTTTACAAATCTTCTAACATTCTGGGTCTTACTTACTTACTTTATGTAATCTATGTATTTAGTCTAATCTTAATATATCTCTCCATTTCTATTATATCAAGCACGTCTTTGAGACTGAGAGCATTTTCTTTATTTATTTATTTTTATTTTATTTTACATTTGTTGACCGGGAAGGTCTGACTGTATATATGTCCATTTTCAGTGGAGGCCCATGGAGAAAAGCTCCATACAGAAGACATAAGACAGAACAGCATAATACAATGTAAAATACAATAGAGAAATACAATCCAGAGAAATTGTTACATATTTACATATTGAAACCATTCCACTATTACTATATTTCAAGATAGAGGTTATACAATATATTTGTAGGTCACTTTCCAAGTTCCCAGCCCAACATTCAAAAAGTTCATATATATTTGTGTGCCTCTTTATAGGTTACTTAAAATACATTCTAGATTTCACTTGAACAACATGTTTGTGCAGAGTAATTAGGTTAGGATTCTTCAGAGACACTGCTAGGAGAC
Source organism: Protopterus annectens (assembly GCF_019279795.1). NCBI lineage: Eukaryota > Metazoa > Chordata > Ceratodontiformes > Protopteridae > Protopterus > Protopterus annectens. Next base: position 989,418,796 of record NC_056739.1, on the reverse strand, counting down.
CCTAAATGGGTGCGCAGTAGAAAAGTGTGAGGATTAGTCAGGGGTAGAGCAAGGACAGAGCCATCGCATAGTGAAGTATTGATTAAGGTTTTTTTTTTAATTGGGTTGGAAAGGGTTGTAAGATTAGTTCTGTAGGAAGAGAGTTCCAGACTTTACCAACTGAGTTCATAAACAGTGCTTCCCCAGCTGAGTTGCTAGCTTTGAAGGTGAAAGCTAACATTTTGTTAGAGGATCGAAGAGTTTTAAGGTTCTGGTAGGGGGTGATGAGAGTTTTAAGATCAGGTGTCCATTCTGGCTGGTAGAGAATCTTGTGGGAAGTTACTAGTTGGTTAGTCAATAGAAGGTTGGGTAGTTCAAGCCAGCCTAATATATTGAGGTTATGACAGTGATGGGTCCTATAGGCAGAGGCTGTGGCAAATCTGGCAATATGATTATAGCAGGTTGTGAGCTTGTTCAGGTTGGTTTTACTCAGGTTGGTGAATAAGGGGGAGGTGTGAAGTGTGGACAGTAGATGAGTGCGAGCAAGAACAGTTCTGGCTAGGGGGAGTTAAGAAGGGTCTGATTCTATGTAGAGAGCCAAGTTTTTTATTTACTGTTTTGATTGTGTGGTCGATATGGAAGTCAAACTTTAGGTTGTTGTCAACTATAACTCCTAGGAGTTTGGTTGAGGGGTCTGGTGAGATAATAGTGCCATTGTTAGATTTAATGGAGAAGGTTAGAGAGGAGGTCTTATGAGATAGGGAGAACAGCAGCAGTTTGTTTTTTTTGGGATTTTGTATGAAACGGCGATAGAGGAGCCAATCTTCAACTATGCTAAATGCGTTTTGGGATAGTGTCAGTAGTTCTTCTGGGGTTGTAGCAGAACATATTAGGGCTGAGTCATCCGCGTATTGAATACAGGTAGTGTCTGGTATTACTTTATGCAAGTCATTAATGAATATGAAAAATAGGAGGGACCCTAAGCTGGATCCTTGGGGGATTCCAAGTGTTATAAGTAAAAGGGTAGATAAGTTTTCTTTCCACAGAACTGCCTGTTGTCTACCTCCCAGATATGACTTAAACCATTGTATAGCATGGGTGTCTAGGGAGATTATTCCTAGGATTTGCAAGAGAAGTTGATGGTTTACCATGTTTAAAGCTTGGGAAAGATCTAGGAAGATGGCTGAGGAGAGTTTATTGCTATTACAATTATGATTTATGACATTGGTAAAGGATAGTAGGGCAGTGGTGGTACTGTGGTTTGGTCTGAAGCCATGTTGAGAATTTGACAGGTGATTGTTATCAAGAAGATAGGCTAGGAGTTGTTTTTGATGCATTTTTCCAGGAGTTTGGCTATAGGAGAGAGTATTGCTATGGGTCTGTAGTTTCTCTCTGTTTTTCCTGTACAGAAAGTTCCAGAAAATCTTCCTGTGATATATCCTCTTCAGATGCACCTTACTTTATCCGCTGCTCCTTCCTATGGGAACCCAATGGCTCATCACTCTGTAACCTTTACTGTATCAGAGTTGCCACTGTTTCTAAGCCCTTCGCTTGCTGTGCAACTAAAACTGGACTTTCATACCAGTCTCCTACAGAAGTCAGGAGAGCATCTCCATGTAACAAATCATCTTCAAATGTCTCTCACTCCATGTAATGCAGTTTAATCTGGGAACCCATTGTTCCATCATGCTGCAACATTGCCAGTGTTAGCGTCTCGACACTAAATCCTTCACTTCACAAATAATCCATAAGTTCAGTTTCCATTTATTTAACATCTGACTTAATTCTCTTTTTGTCATTTTCCTGTATTTCTCTTCAAATATGTTTTGAGCTGCATTTTTGTATTTATTAGTTTGACTTTCTCCATTTGCATATATATATATATATATATATATATATATATATATATATATATGGGTCTACCTGACATGGTCGACAGTTCATATGGTCGACAGTTGATTTGGTCGACAGTTCATTTGATTAACAAGCATTTTAGGTGGGGGGCTTCGCCCCCCACACCCCCCCTAACTATATATATCAACTCCAGGGTTGCACAACATTGGGGAAGGGGGCAAATCTGCTTGTCGACCAAATGAACTGTCGACCAAATGAGTGTCGATTATATGAACTGTCGACCATGTCAGGTAGACCCATGGTTAGCCAACCGTGGTTAAATCCCGCATTACCCACACCCAGGCGTGGGTTATTGCTATAATATTACCAGGGTCCACCAATTATCATTTACCTCTCTACCTTTCAATCTTCTTGCCCTTATTCCTCTTATTCTGGCAGCATGTACACTTAGCAAAAGTATTTGAAAATATACTTATGCCTATGTTATTCAACAGTAATGTATTTGCTTGTCTGTAATTCAGGATTCTAAATTATACAATTTCCCTTCTAGCAGTACCATAACATTTGCCAGTTCCATAGAATGTGATACCCTTGTACTATTTCTTGCTGCATTATACCATTCCATCAGACCTCTCACTGACCCACCCCCAATATGTAAATCATCACTTGGAATCTGCATAGATTCCAGACATTCTGCACTGTAATTTCATAATGGATAATCACAGTACATTCTCTATCATCCCACCATCTTATACTCACCCTGTACTCTTCCCAGGATGTATACTTTCCACTTCCTCTCCCATATTCCAGATTTCTATTCACCTGCCCTTTTGTAACCTTTCTGAAATCTCATGATAATCCTAAATGATCTTCCCTTTTTCACTTAACATTTTATTTTACTCTCCTTTCTTCTTCCTTCAAACGTCCAGGCTATCTCCTCAGTCACCCACAGTGCATAGTGTGGTTGCCTCACAGCAAGAGGTTTTCCAGTTTGATTCTCGGCTGGGATAGCCCTCTCTGTTGAACCTATGTGCCCTCCCTATGTCCACATGGGTTTTCCCTGGGTGCTCTGGTTTCTTTCCACATTTCAAAGACATGCACTAAGTGGATTGGACAATCTAAACTGGCTGTAGGTGTGAGAAAGCATGCATGTGAGTGGTGTGGAAGAACCATAGCAGGGCTAGCTATTCATCATTGCAAATTTTGGCTTTAGATGATTGTCACTGTTGAAGTGACACACCAACTCCTTGTTTAAAATGGGTAAAGGTGTTGTGGATGGATAGATAGATTAGTTAGCAAAAGAAATATCAATCCATAAACATTTTTACAACAGATCAAATATGTATGGAAATAAGACAATGCAGAGATATAAAGAAAGGAAAATGAGAAAGAAAATACAGCTAAAGCTACATATCACCTTTAAATACTTTGTTACCACATTTCCTGCTATCCTTGAATTTTATTCAGCCTTTTTGTCAGTTGGCAAACTGTTTTTATGAGCCATTTAAATAAGATTTTATATAATTCTTCTATGTCCCCTTTCCAATAAATAGTGTAATTAGACCTTAATATTCTTGTCAGAGCTTCTTCTTTCATTACTTCAAATATTGTACAAGAACATAGGATGTGTGAGTACCAAAGAGGACTCTGGAGATAAAATGTGCCTCCCCCCAATATGGTTTCTTTCAATATCCTGGTTCTCTAGCTACATCCAAGATAGATACTTCTCTATTTAATGGTCATTAACCATATTATTAACATTGTCTACACCAGTTAGTGTTAGTACTCCTAATTTTCACTATATATTTACATTTGTATCTATTTTGAACATTTCAGACTATTTTCATTAATGTATTAAGTCTTGAATATAACCCTAGGATTATCTCTGAATGTCAGAGGGAATTTACTTAAAAGCTGTGATCTTCTTGCCACTTGATATTACATAAATAACCTTTTATCTTTAGAGCTAGATAAGCAGTCAGTAAAAAGATTATGTTCACATGTTCATATTGTTTTAGATTCATACTAAGCTTACTGCCAAATGCATCTTGAAGCTTTGCCTCAACAGTCCTCGGTGATGAGTGTATTAATTTTCCCTGTTACAAAACTATTTCCACATACCCCAGGTATGAACTTACATTTCTTTCTATACAATCAGGCCTAATTTTGAAACTGGATAGGGTTTTACTTTTTTGATACAAAGTGAGTGTTTATTCCAAAAGAAGGAATGCAGTGGGTCATGAATCTCTCACTCCAGCAGGTGTTTTAGATCAAGAAGTGAAGGTTGACATCCTTGGCATGCTTGTGAGATAGATCACTCTTTCTGTAAAGATAGAGGAGGGCAAAATCTTCAGGGAATTTTGGTGACCAATTGAGTAAACAGAGGTCACCCTTCATAAGTATATACAAGAGGGAATTCATGGATGGGTCTGATAGTCTTTTAGGGTAGTTTAGATTGTATAGTCTAGAAATCCTCTTGAGTAGAAATGTTTTGAGTCTTTCAAGTGTGTGAAGGTACATTTTGGTGTATATGATAAAAATGGGCATTATATTCAAGGATAGACCTAATAAGGGGAGGGAGGGGCCAAGCATGGGACCCAAAGGAGATTGCCATGTTGATGAGCTGCACAAAACAGAATGACTTCCATCCACAATGATGATATTATAATCAAACAACAGAGTGTTATCAACATAGGTGCCCAAGTGATGTCTTTCTCACAGGCAACTGTGCTGCAGTTTTATCAAAATATGGTGAGCCCATGACTGACAAACTAAACATACATTAGTTTTGTCCAGGTTGTGCTTCCATATCTGGATGTCTAAGGGGGGGGGGTTGATAATTGCCCCTATCAACAAACTCATTTAGCCACAGTTCCTTGTCATCTGCTTTCACCTCAGAGAAGTACATGCCAAACAGTGGAGGCAATGAATACTGTCCTATGGAATCCTGCTGGAAACATCCCTCTAGGTAGAGGAGGTATTCTGTGCCTTAGCAGTCTAAGTTCTGGCAGACAGCCAACTGGCTTTTCAGTCAACTGCATATGGGTTTATACTAAAATGGGAGATATGTATGATACCAACATGTGAGCTGGTATCAGTTTCTTTGCTGAGGTCAAGATAAGCAGTAAGGGCTGTCAGGTTCTTATTTAGGCTTTACAGGCTTATTGCATACATCATATTTTTTTATAAATTCAAAACTGATTGTACTTGGGGCCTGTAGACATATTTATTTATTTATTTTATTCAACATTTGCTATGTTCTGGGACATAAGCAATGATGAGACTTAAACTGAAGGGTTTTTAAGAGAGTTTGGCTAAATGGTGGCTCCCAGTATAAGACAGACATAAATATTATCAGATTCCATGGAGCTAATATTTTTAGTTTTAGATAATGCTGCTACAATATGGCATAATGTGATTTTGGGAAGGACTGGATGGTAGTTTTGAGAACATCTGGATGAAGCAGGTTATATAATCAGCAGTGAATTTATCTGTGATGATATTAGCAGTACTTTTGGGATCAGAGTGAGAGACTCCACTTGAAATAAGTTTTGCTCAGTAAGGGGCACCTTCTCTAAGTTTTCTAATGTAATTGAAGAAAGCCTTGTGGTTATCTTTAGAGTTAGTAGCATCCTTGAGTTCATACCTGGTCTTGTACTTCTTGAACCTGTTGCCCTGTTCTTGAAGTTTTTTTTTTTATTTAAGTAAGTGTTTGTAGAGAAAACATCTGTTACAGAAATCTTCAAACATTTTCATTTTGTAGTAATACTTACTTATGTGGGAATTCTGCCTCATAAGGTCATTTCTGAATTTACTGTTATTATTTTGGTGGCTAGAAACAATCTTTTTGGTGCCTCTCTCTATAAAGGAACATAATTCACAGGGATATGCAGTAGTATCAGATACTGAGAACAGAATTCACAGGCATAACCAGTAGTATCAGATACTGAGTTGTAAGGGGAACTGCACCATTTACATTATTTAAAACCATGGGAGAAGATTTGTTTTAATGTAATCAAACAACGGTGTTTTTTTTGGGGGGGGTTACAAAGTGTGTTTAAAGGAAGAAAGTGGGGGTACTGACATTAGGAATAGTAAAAGATGAGACGACATTGGTAAGGACAAGGTCAAGAGGATCGTTACTCCTCATGGAGAAGAGGACAGTCTGATCAAGGCAATTAACATTACTCCTATAGAATATGCCTTTCCCATAGGTGTCTTCTAAGAACCTACAAAAGCTGCCATTTACCTTGAACAAAATCCACTGGTTTATCAGCAGTACTTCAAACAACATTGCTTTTATTGTTCCAAGGTCAGTTGTTTGACCATTTTTTTGGAGAATTATACTTTTAATAGCCATAATGACTTGCAAATTACTAACTATGGAGTTTCACAGGTTCACATGAAAATTACTCACAACAGAACTTATTACCGACATATCAAAAGTTCTTAGAGTAACTATTAATTCATCACCCTCATGGTCACTCATAAATACTCATTAATATTCACTTCGAAGCACATTCTAATATGGGAAAAATATTCTTATTATAATGTACTGACTATCAGCTATGTGACAATATTAGTGATTATGAATCATGACACAAAATATAAAATCACAGGAGCTGCACTGTTATTGCATAGAAATAGTATATTCCTTGCTATATGTGCCTTTGTAACTGGGATGTGGCTGAAAAAGGTCCTTGGACCAATTCACCAACACAGAAAAGAAAACTCTATTTCTCCTCTGATAAGTGAGTTATGCTACAGATGTTTTAGTTACAGCCTAGACTGGTCTAGATTGCTACATGAGGAGTTTCCCATATGAAGATATTTACCTTTAAATCTAGCTGAAGTTCTTCTGGTAGATTAAAAGCATTTGGAAGACTTGAGTATGTAAGGTTATTACAATACAAGACAACAATATTATATTTAATCTGTTATTGTTCCAATACTTGACATGATTTGCCTAATCATGTTAACATTTTGCTGCTCTGTTTCACTTACAGTTATTATAAGGACATGGTTCAAAAAGGGTCACAGGAATCAGATCCATTTACTTGTAAATAAATATAAAGGTAAGAAAAAAGGTATTTTTACCCATCAGCATCCTTCTAGAAGTTGCTTTTTAACACATTCTAATATTATTTTCCTAAAGCTTCCCCTGTGTGGCTCATTCTGTTTTAGCACCTAAATAACTATTACTGCAGCACTTTCCTAGTTTCTAGTTCCCACCATTTATAGCTCACTCACTATGTCCCAAAAATCTTTACTATGTCGTTAGGTACCCTGTGAATATCCATGAACTGGTGCCATGCTCACCTCAAAGTTGAAGAGCAAAATGAAAATGAATAAATAGATAGTTAGATAGATAGATAGATAGATAGATAGATAGATAGATAGATAGATAGATAGATAGGTAGATAGATAGATAGATAGACAGATAGATAGATAGATAGATAGATAGATAGATAGATAGATAGATAGATAGATAGATATGTAGATAGATAGATAAATGCTTCACATATTTATAAAAAGTTATTAAGCTCTTATATTCTGGAACTGTAGCAGGGTGGTTCCTACTAATGTAACAAGTAGCTTTCTAGAGATAAATCAGCACACACTGAGTGCTTTGGTGCTTCATTCATGATTGTAAATCCAATATCAGCATTCTTGCATCAAACCTAATTGCACTATCCGACCACTGGTACCTGCAGATCATTCCCATTACAGCTTGAGCTGAAGGCATCCCCTATGTTGTCACATGCTAGTTTGTTAGTGGTATTATCAAGCAAATATCATGTCACTGTGGGAGGGCTAATGACCTCTCTAGCTTATCTAACCTTAGAAAGTCATCTGGATTCATTAGTGTAGCATTGTCTAAAACTACATTGTGTTGGAGTTCACATTGCATTGACCAAGTCTTTAGCAACATTATTTATGATGATATAATAGCTGCATTATGAATGCATCATATCCTAATATTAATAATCACTGGATAAAGGAATTGCAACAAGAATATAGGCAAGTAGTAGTACTAATCAATCCAGTCTTAACAAGCTCATTTTCACTGAATATCTATGTGAATACAATAATATTGCCAGGGGAAAATATCTTAAAGAACATAGCCAGGATGCAGAACAAAATGCATAAATAAATTTGAGAATCAAGAACAAAGTACATAAATATACATGAAAATCGGGCTCATTAACAAGCTTTATCAACCAATAAGATCTTTTTGAGGAATAGAAATGCCACCCCAGTAGGTAGAATTCTGATAATCTTAAGTGCCAACAGCTTTGATATATCTTATTATTAAAATAATCTTTGAGGATGCAAAATGCTATTTTGCATATAGTTTTGTCATAAGTAGCTAATGATGTGGTCTTGCTGGGATGTACTTAACACAGTAAAATATTTCACAACAATATTTGAGCATGTACATGCATGCATAAGTAAGTATATGTGTGTGTGTGTGTGTGTGTGTGTGTGTGTGTGTGTGTGTGTGTGTGTGTGTGTGTGTGTGTGTGTGTGTGTGTGTGTGTGTGTGTGTGTGTGTGTGTGTGTGTGTGTGTGTGTGTGTGTGTGTGTGTGTGTGTTTGTAAGGAGCTATACCTAGGGTTTGTACCCCTGAATGTGTTGGCAATGTATCTACATGTGTGCATATATTTCTGTGCGTGCATGTGTGTGTATTCACATGTGTATGTCCATGTATGAGGTCAAGAGAGTGTGTGTGTGTGTGTGTGTGTGTGTGTGTGTGTGTGTGTGTGTGTGTGTGTTTCATCCATGTGTTTACTTGTATATATGTCCATGTGTGTGTTCATGTGTGTGTATGTGTGTACTCCACCAGTTCCTGGATGCCATGTCAGCACATGCCAGTGAGCATGTATATTTCCCCAACACCCATGAGATGTTAGACAGCAATATGCATTTCTTCCACCAAATAGCAGAATACCCTGAGGTAGTGGGTGCTATAGACTGCACACAAATATGCATTAAAGCACCACCCGGTGAGTGGGGTAGGGTCTACATAAACCACAAGGGCTTCCCCTCCATCAACTGCCAGGTCATGTGCGATGCCCAGGGCATTATAATGAATGTGTGTGCTGGCTGCCCTGGAAACAATCACGATTCCCACATCTGGCATCTGATGCAACTGTACCAGAGATGTGCCAGTGGGGACATCCCTTACGGCCACCTAGTAGGGGATGCTGGTTATGCACTGGAGCCGTGGCTGATGACATCCATCAGAAATGGACACACACTCGAACAACACCATAATGAGGCACACGCACAGACCAGAATTATAATAGAGCATGTGTTTGGGATGCTCAAGTCATGGTTCCGGTGCCTGGACACTTCTGGTGGAGCCTTGCCGTACTCACCAGCTACGTGTACTCAAACTGTCATCGTATGTGCCATGCTACACAACATGATCCTAAGGAAACAGCTGCTGCAGGAACATCATGAGGCAGGGCCACACAGCCCCCCACCATTGCCAAGGCCTGCACAGAGTGACTCGGAGGAGGAACAACCTGAGCCTGCCCCAGTAGGCAGAAGGAGGCATGCCCAGTATGCCCTGGCCTTGGCAAAGAGGCAATGCATAGCACATACACTGACACAGTAGGGACCCATGGAAAGACACCTCTCTCTGACTTGCACATACAGTAAAATGGATGCCAAACATGACACTACCTGTGCTCAAACATGTATAGGGAGTGTACTATGTACATCCGACATAGGCAGCCCTCCAGCACCATCCTCAATACTGACACAGCTACAAGGTAAGTCACTTTTCTTACCACTTGCTGAATGGAGTAGTACATGTTGTTGCTTGTATCTATGGTATGGATGTGAGCATGCAAGAGAATCGGGTGGCTGATTGGGATGCCAACAGATAGCAGACACCTCTAGTGGCAGTATGAGATATGTAACAAATAATGGTGTCACCATAGTAGCTAGTACTACACATGGTGACAAAGCCTACTGCAGAAAATGTGCTGGGCCACATGTGTGTCCATATGACACACACGACAGTCAGGGAGGTTCACGTACCCAACAACAGTCTCAGGCAGCAGGACAGGTGTTGACAAACACAAACAAAGTCTGTGCTAAGGCCTCTGAATGATGGGTATGGGTAACCCCGCCCCCCCCCCAGGCCTACACAGAGAGACTACATCAGGTCAGGCAGTAGGATGTTAGTTCTGAGGGGTAAGAAGTCAGAAACTGATATGTAGGTCAATCAAACCTAAGACCTGTAGTGCACTGATGTGCCTCTAGTCAGCATGATAGGTTGGAATACAGAATGAAATGGAGTACCTGGCATACCAGTACAGTCATAGCAAATGTGTACAGCTGTCAGGTGTGCCCCCCAAGCCTATGTAGATATGTAGTAACAGTCAGGTGTGCCACCCCAGTCCTATGTAGAAATGAAGAAACAGTCAGGTGTGCCCCCCCCCCATCCTATGTAGAAATGTAGAAACAGTCAGGTGTGGTGTACCCCCCCATCCTATGGAGAAATGTAGAAACAGTCAGGTGTGCCCCCCAATCCTATGTAGAAATGTAGTAACAGTCTGGTGTTCCCCCCCAATCCGATGTAGACATGTTATAACAGTCAAGTGTGCCCCCCCCCTGTCCTATGTAGAAATATAGTAACAGTTTGGTGTGCCCCCCGATCCAATGTAGAAATGTAGTAACCAAGTCCAACTAACTCTGGGCAAGACCGCAATCCAAATTGTAACTTGCTACAGATCCCCACCATGCCCAAAGATTTACACTCCTCATTTCTTGATACACTGGAAAATATTAGGGTACAACCCAACACCTTGATAATGGGTGATTTCAACTACCCCACCATTAACTGGGAAAATTACTCATGTACCAACTCTTTTGTTCAACTTTTTTGGAATTCATAAATTCCAATGCCTTGGATCAACTTATCCAAACCCCCACCAGGGGCAGCAATATCTTATACCTAGACATTACCAATATGGTCTACCGGTGTTCCACACCAGAGGTCAATTCCTCATTGGTCAGATCAGACCACAAGCTAACCACCCTAGAAATCCACACCCCGCCCCCACCCCCCATTAGGGAAACCACCGTAAACAATTCTCCAAAGCTAACTTCACATTTCTTAAGACAGGAGTGCCAAACTTCATGACACCCATACAGACGGACAATAGAGGTACGACTGTTGAATCCTACACAAATGCACTTTATAAGCACTTACACAAGTGCATGGATTGTGCTATCCCTACAGAACCAAGATGTTGTCCTCCAAATAAAGGAAGCTAATCTGGTGGTCCCCTGCCATAAACAACCTCTACAACAGAAGAAAGAAACTGTTGCAAAAAAGAGTAAAATCCAATGATTGGAGGAACTTTCCTGGTCAGCCTCAGTAAGAAGTTAAGATCCCTTATAAAATCCTCCAAAGCTAGTTACGAAAACAAAATTGCCACTGATTCTAAAGACAACCACAAAGCATTCTATAGCTATGTCAAGAATCTCAATGGCAACACTCAGATCTGCTCTGAGTTACAGCACAATGGCACTAAATATTCATAACCAACTGATATTGCCAACATCCTGGCAGATAGGTTCAATGCTAACTTTACCCCCCTCTCACCTCCCCTTAAAGGGCCCATCTCTATACCGGAAGAATGCAAATTTCCTGTAATCATGGCTGCACAGATAAAAAACACATTCTCCAAAGCCAAGAACACGGCATCCATGGGACATGACAACATCCCAGGCTGCATTCTACATGAACTGCAGAATGAACTGGCACCCCACCTAAGCACCATGTGAATCATAGCCTCACCTCAGGCTTTGTGTCCACTGAATGGTGCACAGCAACAGTTATCACACTCCACAAAGGGGGGAGCCACCACAGACCCCTGGAACTACCGCCCCATTAGCTTAATGAGCCTGGTCTGCAAGGCCATGGAATGTATCATCATCATGCATCTTATACACAAAGACATTGCTAATTTCCAAACTCTGGACCCCACCCAGTTCAGGTTTGTAAAAGGCAGAATGTGTCTCCTAAACCTGACAGACTTCTCTGAAGCAGTCACCAATGCTGTAGACAAGGGTAAGGTGGTTCACACAGCCTATTTAGATCTCGTCTAGACTTTTGACACCATCCCCCACTCTGGAATTATAGTTAAACTCACTAAACTAGGTATAAATCCCTATGTCACAAGATGGGTTGCCAACTGGCTCACTGACAGAACCCACACTGTAAAAGTACCAGACTCCAAATCTGACTTCAGACCAGTGACAAGTGGAGTACCACAGGGTTCAGTCCTGGGTCCTCTCCTATTCGGTATCTACTTTTCTGACGTGCAGGCTAACACAGAAGGTCTTTGGCTAAGGAAATTCTCAGATGACTGCAAACCAGGAGCCATAATCAAAACTCCTAATGATGTGGACATCTTACAAAAGGGCATACTGAGACAGATGCCTGGTGTCAAAGCCATGGCCTCAAGCTCAATGCCAAAAAGTGCATTGTCATCCCCTTTGGTAAAAACTCTGTACCCATGAGCTACCACATAGGTGGTAGTCTACTTAACACCAAGAGTGTGATTAGAGACCTTGGGACACAACTGGACAGTAGTCTCTCCTTTGATAATCACATCGCCACAGTAGTCAGGAAATCCTTCTATGTGGCACACCTCATCACAAAAGGTTTCTCATCCAGGAAAAAAGAGGTCATTGTTCCCCTCTACTCATCACTCATTAGACCCATTATACAGTACAACGCCCCTTTTGGTATGTACCTCACAAGACATCTACAACAACTGGAAAGGCCACAGAAATACCTCACAAAGAGGATTACTGGCCTCAAACAGATGCCCTACACAGACCGTCTCAAAAAACTCCAGCTTTACTCTGTCACATATCCCCTACTCAGAGGTGATCTCTGCCTAACATACAAAGCTATGTCAAACCCAGAGCTGTTGGACATGCTCCACTTAAAGAAATCCCAATCCCTCTGAGCTACACGCTCTAGGGACCTAAACCTTGTCACTACAACAAACAGCACATGCTGGAGGGATAGATTCCTGCCCCAGAGACTTTCCATACACTGGAACAAACTACTTATCTATATCAAACAAAGCTCCTCATTAGCACTCTTCAAGAAAAATCTTGATAATTGGATGGGAAATAGGAAATTCACCCCGTGAATCACCTCTGTGGCTCTGCTCGACAGGGGCACAGGAAAATAATTTTCTTGGGTGGCGAAAACAAGGGTACCTTTTTGGATAGGCTTATATAGGCCCTAGGGCCAATAGCCTAGTACCTACCTATGAACCTATGAAAATGTATGTGTAGATATAATACCAGTGGAGCACAGATGACCTGAGGTGGCCAAGGTAGCAAGATAGATTGTAGCATTTGTACAATATGCAGGTATGCGTGTGTTAGGGTGGTTTGTGTTTCATATTATGTGATAGTGGTCAGTATGTATACATGGTGAGGTTTGACCTGGTGGGCATTGCCCAGTACTGCCAATGACAGGGGCAAGTCCTCAGAACTGCAGTGCCAAACAAAATGCTCCCCAGTATAACACATTCTAGCAGTAAACCATCGTAAATGTATGGAGGTAATATGTGCCACCATCTGAAAGATGGACATGGCATGACTGTTGGGCCAGATATACAAGCAGTACACAGGGGAAAGTACCCCAGACAGACTGCGTAAAATGTGTGAAATGGACACACCCTTGGAATTGTACATACAGGTTTGCATCACATTATCTGGGCTTGTACTAGGGAATACCGATGTCATCTGGCCAAACACTTGCAGATCACAAAGGTCATAGGAATGACGTATTGAGAAACAGCTGATGACCCTGCACAAGCCAGCATAAGTGGAATGCCCCATGCATATCTGTGAGTCAGATTCAGGTAGTGTCCATAGCACACATGCAGCCAGCACACCCAACCACCACCCACAGGTACCTATCTGGTCTTATCCCTGCTGTTGGGAGTGGGTACAATATGACCCCCATCCGTGTATGGCAATAGCAAAAGAATGCAGCATGCAGTGCAGGTATCCCATGCAGGTGTGTCCCTAGCTGTAAGCAGCACCATGTCAGCATCCACGCCACCTGATCAATACTGACAGAAAGTATTGGCAAGAACACCTAGCACACCTACCCTGTCACCCTAGGGGAATATACTGTATGGCAGACTGGTACTGTAGGACTGACAGAATGCAACAGCCTGCTACAGCTGGCCTGCATCACTAACAAATGGCCTACAGTTCTCTGCCAAAAGCCTGTGTCTCACCCGTACTGCCAATGTATGTTATGTCATGGACTCCCAGATAACAACATAACACAGTCCACAGAACCCATATGCAAGGCCATGTGGACAAACCACAGTAACATGTCCACCATGTCCCACTGCATGGACTGTGGACCAACACTAACACATTGCTGTGATGAGGTGATAACTATAGGGAAAGTATCAGAGAATGTTTGCATAATGTATGGAAGAGGACAGAATAATAGAGAGGGGGTGGGAGCATGGGCAGCATGGAATGTGCGAAGTCCGAAACACAGCCGTGTGCACATACTATCCCTGGCTGCAAACACAAAAATGGGTTGCTACAATCCTGCCCATACACCACAGTAGGGGTAATGTCCTTACTTAACACTCCCTGCCTCTGGGTAGCCTGTGTGAACCTGTACAGCTGTGAGGTATTGCCACCACAAGATAAGGCCATACTGTCAAGTCGATGGTTGTATAAGTATGAGATCCTCTGCCACCACTATACCAAGGTGCTGAACTGGTTACACAGACCCAGCAGCAAGTGTCTGCAGTTCCCCCTCCAGAATGGCATTAGTTTGCAAGACTATGTAGGTGTTTGACCACAATACTGGACACAGCTGCATTCACCCTGTGTTCACCAGGACATCACTGCGAGCAAACATGTCTACCTGACAGTACTTGAGGACATAAAACATCACCATGTATAACACTACAAATGTCTGAATATCTCTGCTAACATCAGGACCATGTAGCAAAAGCAACACAGGCACAGTTATCTACAGTACCCACTATCCCTTGCCTATTTTGACCCCATATTGCCAACTGATCTACAGATATCCTGCAGAAACAGTTTTCTAGCTGTAGGTGTCAAACTCAAAAGTCTGCAATGGAGTACAATCTACCTGGAATGGATCCACATATTCAATACAGAAGGGCATACTGGGCATGGTCCCACACTTAGAGAAATAAAGGCAATGTTAGACAACAAAATACTGAAAGGTCATACTGGGCATGCTCACACACTTAAAGAAATAAAGCCCATGTCTGGCAACAACAGTGGATCATACATATCTGACAGTTGCAGATGTTAGTGCATACACTCCTCAGTATGCACCAGTCATGCTTTGCACACACATTGGATAGGAATATACACATATATCCAAGGACAACACACTATAATATGCCAAAAGTGCACATACGTATGTGTGGAAGAGAGTGACAGTGACAAAGAGCCTTCCATCATGAAGTCTGTCCCACCCAGCACACAGCCAAATGGCTACAACCACACAATGTGTAAATGTCACTCATCATAGAAATTAGCCAATGATATCCCTCAGTATTATAGATTCTGTGGTGCTAGTGCTAACTGTGCAACATGACTGTACAAGGCAGTAGTCATCTAGCAGTTGTATACACATACCTGCAGAATATAAACCTGTGTGTGCCTGAGTGTGGTATGTCTACCTCTAGATGAATGGGTTATGGTCCACTCACACACACTGCCCTCCTCATAGCCCCAGTATGGTAAGCCTACTTATGTCAATCACTGTGAAATACACCTTTGGGGAACAGATAGCCCAGTAATCTCTGTGGCGTGTCCTATGACTGTGTAATGCTGTAGTATTTTATACTATTTAGGTAGGAGTTCTAATTCCAGATGTAGCAACTGTGTGTGTGTGTGTGTAGGGATCAATGCTTTTTAGGCTAGTCACACTCACTACAGTTCAAATGCCCTATGTAGGCAAGCCTGCTGATGTCATTCACTTTGAAATACACCCTTGGGGAAAACACAGTCCAATAATCTCTGTGGTGTGTCCTATAACTGCCTAATACTGTAGTGCAATAATCTAGTTAGATAGGAGTTCTTCTCCCAGACATGACAACTGTGTGTGTGTGTGTGTGTGTGTGTGTGTGTGTGTGTGTGTGTGTGTGTTTGTCTGTGTAGAGAGCAATGTTTTTTAGGCTAGTCACACTCATTACAATTCAAATGCCCTACTTTGGCAAGCCTGCTGATGTCATTCACTTTGAAATGCACCTTTGGGGAAAGAGTAATTCAGTAATCTCTGTGGTGTGTCCTATAACTGCGTAATGCTGTAGCATGATGAACTAATTAGGTAGAACTTCTAATACCAGACATGGCAATTGTGAGTGTCTGCCTGTCTGTGTAGGGAGCAATTTATTTTTAGGCTAGTCACACTCACAACAATTCAAATGCCTTACTTTGGCAAGCCTGCTGATGTCCTTCATTTTGAAATACACCTTTGGGGAATGAGTAGTCCAGTAAACTCAGTGGTGCAACCTATAACAGCGTAATCCTGTAATGTGATATCTTAGTTTTGTAGGGGTTCTATTCCCAAACATGACAAGTGTGGATGTTTGTGTAGGGAGCAATGCTTTAGAGGCCATTCACAGTCACTTACAACCTCCATTGCCCTTCTTTGGCACGCCTGCTGATGTCATTCCCACTGAAATACACCTTTGAGGAATGAGTAATCTAGTCATCTCTGTGGTGCATCTTATAACAGCATAATGGTGTAGTGTGATATAGTAGTTCAGTAGAGGTTCTATTCCCAGACATGGCAAATGTCTGTGTTTGTTTGTCTGTGTAGGGATCAATGCTTTTTGTGGCCAGTCACAGTAACTACAACCTCCATTGCCCTTCTTTGGCAAGCCTGCTGATGTCATTCCCAGTGAAATACACCTTTGGGGAAAGAGTAGTCCAGTAATCTCCATGGTGCATCCTGTAACAGTGTGATGTAGTAGTTTGGTAGGGGTTATATTCCCAGACATGGCAAGTGTGGATTTCTATGTGTGTGTTTGTTCCCCTGTGTACGGAGCAATGCTTTTGAAGCCATTCACAGTCACTACAATCTCCATTGCCCTTCTTTAGCAAGCCTGCTGATGTCATCCCCAGTGAAATACACCTTTTGGGAAGGAGTAGTCCAATAATCTCTGTGGTGTGTCCTATAACAGCATAATGTTGTAGTGTGATTTAGTAGCACGGTAGGGTTTCTATTCCCAGACATGGCAAGCATGGATGTTTGTGTGTGTGTTTGTTTGTCTAGTTGGGAGCAATGCATTTAAGGCCATTCACAGTCACTACAACCTCCATTGCCCTTCTTTGGCAAGCCTGCTGATGTCATTCCCAGTGAAATACAGCTTTCGGGAAGGAGTACTTCAATAACCTCCATGGTGTGCCCTATAACAGTTTAATGCTGTAGTGTGATATAGTAGTTTCATAGAGGTTCTGTTTTCAGACATGGCAAATGTGGATGTTTGTTTGCTTGTGTAGGGAGCAATGCTTTTGAGGCCATTCATAGTCACTACAACCTCCATTTCCCTTCTTTGGCAAGCCTGCTGATGTCATTCCCAGTGAAATAAACCTTTGGGGAAAAAGTAGTCCAATAATCTCCATTGTGCATCCTATAGCTGGGTAACTACAGCAGAGCTAGTAAGGGAGAATGCTAGAAAGGTGCTTGGTGTGACATCTGGACAGAGGAAGGAGGACAAGGAGACCTGGTGGTGGAATGAGGAAGTACAGGAGAGTATACAGAGGAAGAGGCTGGCAAAGAAGAAGTGGGATTGTCAAAGAGATGAAGAAAGTAGACATGAGTATAACGAGATGATGCACATGGCAAAGAGAGAGGTGGCAAAGGCTAAGGATAAGGCATATGGAGAGTTGTATGAAAGACTGGACACTAAAGAGGGAGAAAAAGACCTGTACCAATTGGCTAGTCAGAGGGACAGAGCTGAGAAAGATGTGCAGCAGGTAAGGGTGATAAAGGATAGTGAGGGAAACACACTCACAAGTGAGGAGAGTGTGTTGAGTAGATGGAAAGAGTATTTTGAAGGGCTGATGAATGAAGAGAATGAGAGAGAGAGAGAGAGAAGGTTAGATGATGTGGGGATAGTGAATCAGGAAGTGAAACAGATTAGCAAGGAGGAAGTAAGGACAGCTATAAAGAGGATGAAAAATGGAAAGGCTGTTGGCCCAGATGACATACCAGTGGAAGCATGGAGGTGCTTAGGAAAAACGGCAGTGGATTTTTTTAATCAGATTGTTTAATGAAATTTTGGAAAGTCAGAGGATGCCTAAGGAGTGGACTAAAAGTGTTTTGGTACCTATCTTTAAGAATAAGGATGATGTGCAGAGCTGCAGTAACTACAGAGGGATAAAACTGATGAGTCACAGCTTAAAGTTATGGGAAAGAGTAGTGGAAGCTAGGTTAAAAGGGAGGTGATGATTAGTGATCAGCAGTATGGTTTCATGCCAGGAAAGAGCACTGCAGATGCAATGTTTGCTCTGAGAGTGTTGTTGGAGAAATACAGATAAGGTCAGGAGTTGCATTGTGTCTTTGTGAACTTAGAAAAAGCATATGACAGGGTGCCTAGAGAGGAGTTGTGGTATTGTATGAGGAAGTCGGGACTGGTAGAGAAGTATGTAAGAGTGGTGCAGGATATGTACGAGGGTAGTGTGACATTGGTGAGGATTGTGGTGGGAGTGACAGATACGTTTAAGGTGGATGTGGGATTACATCAAGGATCAGCTCTGAGCCCTTTCTTATTTTTAGTGGTGATGGGCAGGTTGACAGATGAGATCAGATAGGAGGCCCCGTGGACTATGATGTTTGCAGATGACATTGTGATATGTAGTGAGAGTAGGGACCAGGTTGAGGAGACCCTGAAGAGGTGGAGATATGCTTTAGAGAGGAGAGGAATGAAGGTCAGCAGGGCTAAAACAGAATATATGTGTGTAAATGAGAGGGAGGGGAGAGGAATGGTGAGGATGCAGGGAGTAGAGTTGGTAAAGGTGAATGAGTTTAAGTACTTGGGATCAACAGCTCAAAGTAATGGCGAGTGTGGAAGAAAGGTGAAGAAGAGAGTACAGGCAAGGTGGAATGGGTGGAGAAGAGTGTCAAGAGTGATTTGTGACAGATGGGTACCAGTAAGAGTGAAAGGGAAGGTCTACAAGAGGGTAGTGAGACCAGCTATGTTATATGGGTTGGAGACGGTGACATTGACAAAAAAGCAGGAGTCAGAGCTGGATGTGGCAGAGTTAAAGATGTTAGAATTTGCACTGGGTGTGACTAGGATGAACAGGATTAGGAATCAGTATATTAGAGGGTCAGCTCAGGTTGGACAGTTTGGAGATAAAGCAAGAGAGGCGAGATTGCGTTGGTTTGGACATGTGCTGATGAGGGATTATGGGTATATTGGGAAAAGGATGCTAAGGATGGAGCTGCCAGGTAAGAGGAAAAGAGGAAGGCATAAGATAAGGTTTATGGATGTGGTGAGAGAGGACATGCAGGCGGTTGGTGTGAAAGAGCATGATGCAGAGGACAGGAAGAAATGGAAACAGATGATTCACTGTGGCAACCCCTAATGGGAACAGCTGAAAGAAGATGATGCTGTAGTGTGATAAACTAGTTAGGTAGGAGTTCTAATCCCAGACATGGAAACTGTGTGTCTGTGTTGGTCATTCTTATCCTGTGGGGAGGTGGCTGTGAGTGTGTAACAACTGGACTCACTGTGGAGAGGGTTTTGCAAATTTCTAATATATGGTGGGCCTATAATATGTCACAATGTCCACCTTACAAGAATAACAGATGTCAAATAGTTGAGAGGCTGGGGTGCCAATCCATACCCCTATATGTGACACCAAGGCCTGGTGAACAAAGTAAGCAACCGTTGTATTACCCAGAGAACACACTCAACCCATGTCTCATACATAAACACACTTGCCTAGGCAACAACCGCTTTGTTGGTAGTATCCTGCATATTGCCCACATATAGTAACCATGGTGTGATTGCAGTGGACTACAGAGGGCATGACACCCTGTCCCATCACTACAATAGGCACATAATTGCAGACAGTGTGCCTTCACTATGTTCCCGACTGGACACCAGCAACAACTGTGGTGCCATCAAATGTGACCTACAAAGGACATACCATGCCGTAAACACATGCCCTGTATGGACAGATGCCACTGACACCAGGGAATACCCATATTATGCTATCAATGTAGGTGCAGGGTCAACCTGGTGTCCATTTCCAGTTCCCGCCACATGAAGCCAGGACTGGCACATCTGATGATAATCTGTGTACACAACATGGGCCCGTCACACCAAGTACAGTTCTACATGTCACTGAACATGCATGTGACACGTGTGCACATCCCAGACACCGTCCATGTCATGGACTATAGAACACATACATGGCAAGCATTGCACAGCACTGTCCAAACACAATAGTAACCCAGGTGACAGGATGGTGAATACAATACCCAACTGTGTGGGCCAATCCAGACACTACACCCCTGAGCCACAATGCAGACCATGGTCATGTGACCTGATGCCAAGGTATACCCTTCACCTAGCCTTGTACAGCCTTCTGGCACAGTCAACCACTACACACCCGTGAAGCAATGCACCCATGCATGTCATTACTGGTACCCTGTGTCTGTGTGTGTGGAGTATGATGCTTTTAACCACATTCACACTCACTACAACTCCCATTGACCTACTGAAGCATGCTGTCTGATGTCAGACACCTTCACATACTCTTTGCCCATACAACATCCGGATGACCCCTATGGTGCATGTGATACCTGTGCATTACTGTATTGGGTCAAACTAGCTAGTTAAGAAGTCTGTTCCTGACCCTGCCAACTGTGTCACTGTGTGTGATTCCCTGAGGGAGTGTGGCTGTGTTGATGTTGACACCCGTTCATGTGGACAGGCATGTGTACTACACCTACCTTATCGTTACTATATCACTGTTGCAGATGTCACTCACAATCAGATATACCGTTGGACAGCTCCCCAACATGTAAGCTATGTGGTGCATGCAATAACTGCATAGACATGTGATAGCAATACATAGTCAGTCAGGGGTTTGAAACCCTGTACTGGTAGGTGTGTGACACAAATAGGCTTAGGTTTTAGTCTCCCGCCCCCTCCCTGACTTACCTTGTCTCTGTCTGTCTCTCTAACTCCCTCTCTTGTGGATGTGGAGAAGTACACCTGCTTTGCTTGGGTAGCAGCTTGTGTTTTGTAAGTGATGCTCATGATCAGCTGATGGCCTCTGCATAAATTGCAGTCCACCTCTAGCTGATTGCATATGGAACAGCTGTGGTAACATTCCCATAGCCATTTGCATGGAAACACACTCCAATATCTAGGAACATGATGTTGGTGTTGGGCATTTTCATTCACTGTGAGCAGGACCTATATTTGGTGTTTGGCAAACATCATCACAGATGGTATTGGGATTTACCTGTAACAACATACACTGTGGAAACAAAACAGACAGGAAGGGGATGTGCCAGACATGACTACAGAATGTAAGTGTTGCTCTTCTGTATTTGGAGTAATGTTGGTTTAACAGGGTGTGTGCGGATATGGCTGGTCTACATCATTTAATACCTGTCATGACAGTGTTATGTGTTTGAGAAAACTCCCATCTGAAGGGTTATCTGCAGACTGGGCAGAGTGTGGAGCCTTTTGTTTCTTGTGTTACTCACAGAACACCTATCTGAGAACTGCAGAAGCATAGTGTGAGGATTGCAGTCAGTACATGGTGACAGCCATGAGAGTTAGTGACTTCATATCCCTCATAGGACATATGTCACAACAAACCCTGGTACGACAGTAAATGTATGAGGTTATCACAGCAACATGCCAATATTGAGCCAGTGTTTGTGGCTCCAGCCACAAGTCTGTCAACCTTTGTACATATGTCA
The DNA here is from genome assembly GCF_019279795.1 of Protopterus annectens. Classification (NCBI taxonomy): domain Eukaryota; kingdom Metazoa; phylum Chordata; order Ceratodontiformes; family Protopteridae; genus Protopterus; species Protopterus annectens. The sequence goes on along the minus strand of NC_056739.1, from coordinate 989,396,940 downwards.
TGTAGTAAGAGGTGCATATGTTCTGTACACCATTATTTATCATCACACCTGATACCAAGCCAGTCAGATATCAGACTGCTAGACATATTATGTATAGTAGGGGTTGTTTCTGAGGACATAACCTGGGCATTATGCAGTTGTGTGTACAGTACTAGGGTCTGTGTACTTATGGTGATTATAGACAGTATGTGTATTACACATACGTACCTTGGGCTGTGCACAGACTGTGGTAGATGCCATTGTTCTTGGTCCTGTTCTATCTAACATTACATGTTGCTCCAGTGTATGGTACCCTATAGGCTCAAATGTTTGTAGGGCCAGACACGCACATGTCCCATACCAAAGACAGACATCAGACCACACTGCGTTATGACCCAGTGTATGTAGGGTTAGTGTGTGAGTGGCACATATGAGGATGGTGTTTTTCAGACAGTCCATATAGTGTCATATTAAGCTTGAGTACCATATGTGGCTGTGTTCACATTGGTTGTGGGTATGCACTTTCTCACAGGAGTCTGGTATTCTGTGCTGTGACATGCAAGTAGAGCCTGTGATAATCACAGGTACATGTGTATTTCCCCATACAAAATGTAGCCCAGTGTTGTGGCAGTCTGCCTTTAGTTTTCACAGTGCTTTGTGACATGCCTAGATGCCTAGTGTAATTACCCATTGTGCTGTTATATCCAGTTATTTGCAAGACATACTGCTGCCAGGCCAGCATATCTGTTGTGCATTTCTGACAAAGCAGTGGGATTCTGTACAGATGTATGTCACTAACTACTGGGTAGTTTGTGGCCATGTTACCTCTGCACCACCAGGTATTATCTGCACCACCAGGTATTATGTGTCAGGACAGACAGACATGTGGAATGCATAAACCTGTGTGGGCATATGTAGTCCAGTATTTACATTATATACCCATGTACATGGCTATTAACATCCACATTGTGAGGCGTGGTCCACATGTCTCGCATGAAGGGGATTTGTGTACACCTGTGGACTGACCACAGAGTGCCAGACTGTCCACATATATTGGTCATAACTCTGCTGTAGTCCACAAGATTATTACTGTGCTAGCAGTGGTACTGTACTATGATGTCCTTAGGATGTCTGCCAGTAGCCAATGGCACACTTGTCAAAAGCAGATGTGACCTCCCACACACAACATGTCTGTTAAGACAACCCCTGTGACAGTAGCAACAGTCTACATATATACCTGCAGTACATACATGACATCCCCTTACACTAAGAGGTTGGGACTATTGGTGCTGAGGTAGGACTCCACTCCATATATATATATACATATCTACATATATATATATATATATATATATATATATATATATATATATATATATATATATACATATATTTAATATAAACACTCAAATATATACATATACACAGCAATATATATCTACACCTATACAGATATGTAGATTCATATGCACATATTGTTATGGATATATACATATATATCGACATAAATAGGTATATCTGATTAGATATGTATGGACATATAGTTATAGATATCTATATATATATATATATATATATATATATATATATATATATATACATCAACATAAATAGGTATATCTGAACGGGAGCACTACAGAATCCTGAAAGCCAAAAATCCTGAAGACCAAAATCCTGAGACCAAAATCCTGAAAGTTTAAAATACTGAAAACTCAAAAAAATGAAAACTCAAAATACTGAAAACACACAGGATACCAACACTCACTATATTCTAGCACAAGTGCATACAGAAACATATTACCCTTCAATTATATGCAGGGGGCATGCCCCCCTGTGCCCCCCCACATACCCTGCTACTTAAAGATATGAACTCTGAGATTGCACTTCACTACACTAAGTGCAATCTTGGAGTTGATATATTTAAGTAGCAGGGGGTCTGTTGGGCTCAGCCCCCCACATAGGGGGGTGCAGGCGGACTTGGAGAACAGTAATATCGTTTGTGTTTTATTTGTTTCTGTATGTACTTGTGCTGGAATATAGTGAGTGTTAGTATCCCGCGTGTTTTCAGGATTTTGAGTTTTCAGTATTTTGAAATTTCAGGATTCTGGTCTCAGGATTATGGTCTTCAGGATTTTGGGCTTTCAGGATTTTTTAGTGCTCCCATCTGTACACATAAGATGTGCATACATACACACGCACACACACACACACACAGATATATATATATATATATATATATATATATATATATATATATATATATATATATATATATATACATACAAAGAAATCTACAAATGGCCATATATATGATGCACAATACAGATGTATAGACATACATATGTATGAATATATATGTGCATGTACGTGTAGACATACATCAACATATGTATATATATATATATATATATATATATATATATATATATATATATATATATATATATATACATATTCTTGTCATGTGTGAACATCACGGTTGTGTATACCTTCCCAGACGTTTCTCACTGTATGTATCTGATATGTGTATATTTAGATATAACAACATAGGTGATGCAACAGTAATATCAATAACAAGTACTAAACAATTGTGGAAGTCAAAGCAATTGTGCAATACTATTCAATATGTGCAGTGATAGATATTTTAGAAAATAACAACTATCTTCACAGCTGTCATGGCATAGTGGTTAACTGTTGTGACTGTGGTGTACAGGGTCCTGGGTTAAATTTCTACAAGGGCTGTTTATTTTATTGCTGGGCAGAACAAGGGCTGCTGGATACAGAGTGGTTAAGGTAGTTTTGAGTAGCTTTAAGCTTGTTTGCATGGGTTTGCATGAAGCTAACAACTGCTAAACTGCAGTTAAAGGTACAGGCACTTACCAGTGCACAAATCTGCTTAGCTGTTTAAACTGCAGCAATGCTGACACCTGCTAAGCATGGCTCAGCCCTGGTAACCAGTGCTCACATCCCAGTCTGATAACATAGCAGAGTAATGACATCTGTAATAAGTGTATGTAATGCCATGTACAATACATGTGTCTATGTGCTGTCATTACAGTAGCAAGGGGTGTGAGTGTCATGTCTGGGGCACACAAATATATAAGACTTGTACAGCACTGTTATCCATGTGGATGTGTTACATACAAGGGTAGTAACCCAGGTTATGTGCTGTCACACTGGCATGTAGTGTATCATGGTGGTACTACTGTTGACAATGCTTTCCCAGTCAAGAGTAGAGTGATAAATGTAGTACTGACAAAAAGCACACCTGTAGACATAACTGGACTCTGATGCCTCATTGTCGTGTTCCTGGTGTGTGAGCTGTGTCACAGTATATAAACCCTACTGCATAATGATCTGACATGTGGAATGTAACTGTAGACTACCGTCTGTACAGCACATGCAAGTGAGGGCGTCTAACATGTAGTAATGGCAAACATATTGTTGTCAAATGTCTGTCAACACATTCATTCTACTGCATAGCTACTTGCCAAGCTGATGTCTGTCAGTCCCTGTACAGATGTGCAGATGGCAGGTATCCAGCTTGGATACGTACAAGCAACCTATTCTTGACTGACACTGACATGTCTGCCCAGCTGTGTTATAACTGGCACATATAGGAGACAACACCCTGTACACACCACATGCCATGGGTACCTCCACTACACTACCACAGTCAACAGAACATGCTTGGGTACAGGTCTCCATCACAGACACTAACCATGTGTTGTAATACATGTTGCATAAATGTCAACAGGATCACCTCAGTGGCCATTTGCAGGAGGCACCCAGAGGATTGGCTGATGCATGTCACTCACACCCTGAGGGTCACCACAGTGGTGTCTGTTGATAGATTGCCTGCTGAAACATGGCAGGTGCATGATACCACTGTACACACATATCCTATACTACCCATCTCTCCATGGACAATAGCCAAGTACACAGCTATGACCACCTGCAGCGATGCACCCCAGTACTGACTCATGTGTATGTGTGCATTACTGAGGATAGCAGTGTCTGTGTGTAAGTGCACCTGTAGTTGGGAATACCATGAGGCCTTCACAACCACCGTAACACCTATCACCATAGTAAGATGTGGCTGTTGCTGTATTGGGCATTACATGTACCCTATTATGCTCCTCTCCCTAATGGCTACATGAGCCTTGCAGTACCAGCAGAACAGTGTTGTGCAAAGGGGTTGATAGGCATGGGATACCCATTGAGTTCTAGCAAGTGTGTGTATGTGTGCATGTCTGTATATCTGTAGGGTACAGCATTCTGAGGCCACATACTCCTATTACAATACGCATTGCCACACAGTAGTATGGATAGTGTTGTTGCTGCCCATAGGTGAGGAATGACAATGCAAAACCCTACTATGCCTGTGACATGAGCATTAGATGCATATCCCTGTAGTACCACTGTTGGAATATACAATGGGTTGTATCGCAGTCATGGGCAATGCGTGATGGTGGGTATGTCAGACTGTCATCATGGGTTCCAGTGAGTACAATATCCACTGTGGGATGTGGGTGCTGTGTACACTGTCATTACATCATGGCACACCCAGTATATGTCCCATGTACCACTGTATGGTAAACACTGTCACCATCAACCATACAGGTAACTGATACCACAATCCAGCTTAGTTATGCATGTGCTGTGTGCAGCCTACCTTTAACAGATTGGACACACTGACAAGTTAGTTACCACCGATAGGCCCAGGTCTCTCTGATGTGTGTCTGCCTGTTATGTGTCTGTTAACGTGTATATGATGGTGTGTCACATTATGTATTGTCCATACACAACCATTGCAGCCCCCATTACCATAATGTACATGGCTGGGGATGTTCTGCATGTAACATGTAACCTGGAACACACCTCATCCTAAATGCTGTGTGGTGTGTGCAATGAAAGCCACACACTTCAGTAGCACTACATACCTAGGTAGGGGTCTAGTCCCAGTGTTGCCAAGTAAGAGTGTGCATGTATGTGCATGGGTCTACATCAGGTTTCTGATTATACATGTCCCAGCGGGTCAGCTGTCCATGTGGCACAGGCAGTAACTGTTATACAAACCTGTGACGTGTTCAACTGTACCCCAGATATGTCACAGCCATGGTGTCTCCACAGTGCCATATGACTGCAGACCATCCTCCTGCTGACACATGTACACCTACAACACAAATGGATAACATTATGGAGATCACAATCACCCAATGTTACTAACAGCTATAATGCATCATTGCTGGACAGCTACACTACCTGACATGTATGCATTAAACATTACTCCTGACAACATGTTACACTGCAGTACATTGGTACACTGTAGTACAGTCACCATGTGCATCTGAACCATATTAGCCTGTCCCTGCATCAATGTTATGGATGACAGGGATATGGCACAGGTATTATCATATGCAAAGGGTGTGTTGTTGGTTTGCCAGCAGCCAAGGGTGGGCCATACATTTGACACCATGTGTGTGGGTGAGGGGTGTATTTAATTGAACTGGGCATGGTGATGTGGTGTGTGTGGGTATGGGGTTGCCCTAGGTGTGTTCGCATAGTGTGTGGGCATGCATGCACACAGTTCTGCCATGTGGCTGCCCTATACAGGTGTGTTTTGGACAGCTGCAGACAATACCTGGCAGGGTGTGAAGTTCACCACCTCCGGCCATGGACACATGGACTGTGCCTGCCAGGGGATCCATAGGCACGTCCAGGTACAGGCCTCAATGTGCTACTCTCCCCAGATGATGACAGATGTCTGCTGGATCCAGGACCCTCCTGGGATTTGCCAGGGCCACGTGCACGTGGCCTGCTGTGGTGTGGGGCTGGTACTGCCACTACAGGAGTGCCTTGGTGTCCTAGTATGTCCATGTTGATCGCCAGCTGTTGGTGTTGCTGGCCTATGTCAATGCGGCTGTGGCCGCACTCCCACCACATGTTCAAGCATGGACAAACCATGGTCGATGAGGCCCACCATCTCACCCAACAATATATCCATGACTTGGGTATAATCATGGAGGGCACCAGACAGTTGATGAAAGTTGTCACTTGCAAATGTGAGAGCAGCCCTCTGCAGCCTCAGGACCTGTCTGGTGTACAGTTCCATATGTGCCTGTGCCCTATGAAAGCCTGACACATACACCTGGTGGTACCAGTTGTGGCACTTCTGCCAGGGGCATGATGACCAGTAGCCCTACCATGAGCACCCCGGTACATCTGCCTATGTGGTGCCCTGCTAGACAACTGGCTATGCCTGATATGACCAGACACAGTAGCCATAGATACCACACTCTCCTGTGCACTGCCATCAACCACCAATTGTCCCTCTGCTATGGCCACTGGTGATGGGGTATGTATAGACACTGTAACTGTGTGCGGGGTTGGGGTGGCTAAGAGGGGGATGTCAAACGATGGAGCAGTTTCAGCCCCTGACAGCCCCACCTGTGCCTCAACAGTACTATCATCATCTTCGGTGTCTGTATGGACACCAACATCAGATTGCATGCAGGAGGGACCCTGAAAACAAGAAATGCACATTAAGACCTGTACAGCATTGCATAAAAGTACACACACACACACGCGTGCGCGCGCGCACACACACACACACACACACACACACACACACACACACGCATTCCACCTTAATACCTACCTGTCACTGATTTTACAGACAGCCCCATGATTATTCACATAAGTTCCCCATCCTGCATCACACTTGGTAACATACACTCATTAATACCACTCATTAACATATCATTCCTCTAAATGCCTAGACGAGTGATCACAACACAAGATCTGTTACTCCATTACCTCCTTGCCTGACTGGAGTAGGTTTTACATGACCTCACTGCTGTCATCCAGTGTTCACCCTGTGTATGTTCGGACATCATAAGCATGGCCCCTATATGTTAGGGTCTACTACGTTCACTCCATAATGTCATGCACTAGAGTGCCATGTGTAAGTATTGCTCAGTACACGCCAGATCTGCTGCTCAATCAACCTATCGTTTGACAACTGTAATATATGGGTACACTCCCTGGTGTTGTCTAGTAATTTCCCAATGCATCTGTAGTGCTGCATACATGGGTTGTCATTCACCTCTCTGCTGATTGCAACATTAAGGGTATATCTGGTGTCTACTTTCCCTCCCAATGCATGTTCCATGCTACAGACCTTATTATACTATCAGCTGTCCTGTGATTAGAAATCAGACAAGTATTCCTGGTGTCTCATGTGTCAGTCCATGTCCATGTACTGCACAATTCCAAAGGGCAGTACTGCCATATGAACAACCCCACAATCACACATGTGCATACATGGACACCTACACAAACACACACACATCCTTCATGCATAAACCCCCTCCACTCCACCAGATTGCACTTACAGACAAAATACCCCCCTCACACACACACATACACACACACACACACACACACACACACACACACACACACACACACACACACACACACAGATGAGGTTGCACAAAGATAGTACACACAGTCCTCCCGTTACCCATCTGTCAACATGCATAACATATGATACTCAACAACATGCAGTGCAGCAATAGTCAATCCATGCTAGCAGCAGTATACATCTGCGTGATACATGGGCTGTGTTAGTAGGTTATCCCCTGGAAAACACTGCACGCATGTATACAATATTGTTGTGCACCTGTTCTGCACCCTGCCATGTACTGTGCACCAAACCTCACAGGTGTACAAACCATTGCTGAATCTGTGTTACTGTGTCAGTTATGTCTGCTCTAATACTCACAGTCCCAATGTTTTTCAGTGACACATACCTGGCATATGTGAACAGATGTCATTTGTGAGTGCCTGATGTCTGGTTTACAGATCTCAACACCAGCGGCTCATCTATGACCAATCCAATACTATTACACTGACAACCATCAGGCCGTACCATGGCTATGGGGAGTGTACACACCCTTATTGATATGGCGCACTTTTCCTAGATCTGCCATGAGACCACATCATCGCATATATTAACAGTACATGAGCCTGATATGTGACATATGTCCTGTACATTCACATGCAGTGTCTAAGAAATGTGTTAGGTGTGCAGATGATGATCACAATGCATACACTCCGTGGGTGCATATGTGTGCATGCTCTTATGATGACGGTTTGTTGCACCTATTGTTATGTGTACTACAGCAGTCACTATTCCTGGCAGAGGTATACTAGCATGGGCCATCTGCATTTGCCAGTGTATGGTCAGTCTGCCATACACATGTCCCCCAACTCTGCATGATTGCAAGGCCTACTCATGTGCACATCCCTTGGTGTTCACACACTGCAGTCACTATTGCTGTGGGGTAGGGTTACTTCTGCAACAGTTCCTTAACCTGACTGTGTGTAGATACAGCCATTCTTAGCATCCATAGGATCCCTGCTGCAGTGCACTGGTGTGTCATGCTGACACACCCTCCCCACCTTCAACCTTTTTGCAGATGCTTGACAAGTATGGCCCACACATGTGTGTCAGTTTGTAGTGTCCCATACACTGAACACCATGTGTTACAGCCTAGTCCCAGCTAATAATGTGGACCACAGTTTTATGTTATGCCATAGTGTAGATCTGTAACAGTTGCCATTGTAATACTGGTATATACACTGTTGTTGCACTGTATAAGTGTGATGTTTCACACATGTCCCTACTGTAGGCCATGTGTCCCACCATTATGTTCATTCTCGTGAACACATTTCACAATGACAGGATGTTAGTTATCTTGTAGGTGTGTGACATACCCTTCCAATACCCCTTCATGTTCACCATTGTGATGCAGTGCATTTAATAGCAACAATACATGAACATGTATGGCATGCATTATGGGTAGGTGTGTTAGATGTGTGCATGGAATATACCATAGCCATTGCATGCCCGGTGTATTGGCAAGCATCAACATAAACCATACTCATCAGCTACAGGCTGCTGCCTTGGTGGTATACCAGAGGTACCTACAAAAAGTGTGAGAAATGCAATGTCAGTGGTCACAGCTGTGGCATTCCTATAGGGTGGGTGAAGCATTACAGTACATCAACAGTGCAAGTCCACAATACTACCACTTATGCACATCTGTTTATTACTACTATGCAGCAACAGAATATATATATGACATCTCACATATGCATGATCTACCTGTACAGATACGTATGCATATGCAACCACGGTCTACTGATGTGCCCTGTGGCCTTACCTGCATGCTCCTCCGGTGGTGTGTGGGTAGCACCCACGTCCACAATGGTCTCTGCCAGTTGTTGGGTGTGCGGGTGGGCAGGTGCCATGAGGCTGGCAAGGAGCTCCTCAACACTTTTCAGGGGGATGGATAGCATGACCCCCCCCTGTTGCGAGCTAATTCCCCCGGACTGCAGCATCACGCCGATGGGCATTGCGAAGCAGGTCAGAACAATGATGCCAGACCTGCTCTTAACTGAGGTTATGCAGGCCGATATCATTGCCGATATTGGCAAAGTCTTGCCACCCCCATAGTGTCTTTTTTAGGCAAGGCTCAAAAGTCAAACCCACCCCCATAGACAGCACAAGGAACAAGAAACTAAGGGTAATGCTGCTAAATGCCAGAAGTCTTAACCTCAAGATGCACGCATTCGAAGCTCTCCTCAGTATGGAGAACATCGATATCTGTGCAGTGACAGAAACCTGGTTCAAGGCTCCAGAGAGCACCCCAGCACAACCAGGCTATACCTCATATCATGCTTTTCGGCCCCAAATCCCAGACTGAACCACAAAAGGAGGGTGAGTTTCCATATTTATCAAGGATATCCACACCTCCAGGTTAGTGGCATTACACGAAGTATCGGAGACCATCCATGTGCAACTAACAGTGGGCAAGACTGCTTTTCAGTTTATAGCATCCTACAGACCACCCTCTCAAAGTCAGGAATCCCACTCGGCTTTCCTGAAAACATTGGAGAACATGAAGATCTCTCCGAACACCATTATATTGGGTGACTTCAACTACCCAAACATTGACTGGGAGCACTACTCAAGCCCCAGCACCTTAGTCCAAAGGTTCCTGGAAATTATAAACTCAAATGCTATGGAACAACTAGTCACCACTCCCACAAGAGGGGACAAAATACTAAACCTGATCATTACCAACATGGGGACTCTATGCTCCACACCAGAAGTATATCCCTCATTGGTAAGATCAGACCATAAATTAATTTCACTGGATGTCCACATCCCGACCCCACACTCATCCCAGAAAACCACAGTGAAAAACTTCTCAAAAGCGAACTTCTCACTTCTCAAAACTGAAGTGGAATCCTTCAAGGCCCCAGGGCTAGTGGAAACTATGGCCCAAACTGCAAAATTCTATATAAACGCATTTTACGGACATCTCCAGGAATGCATGGATCATGCTATCCCAAACAAAACCAAGACCCAATCATCCAAAGGCAGGCGTCCAGTCTAGTGGACCCCTGCCATAAATAAACTGTACAACAGAAGGAGGAAGCTACTACATGATAGAGCAAAATCTCTAATAGCGAAGGCATCTCTGATCAGTACTAGCAAAAAATTACGATCCTTCATAAAATCCTCCAAAGCCAGCTTCGAGAGAAAAATTGCACAGGACACCAAAGACAATCATAAGGCTTTTTTCAGTTATGTTAGAAACCTGGGATGCAACTCCCAGACTTGTTCTGAGTTGATTCTAAATGACAAAAAATACACTGAACCCACAGACATCGCCAATATCCTGGCAGACAGGTTCAGTGCAAACTTATCCACCCCCTCCCCCCCAAAAGAGCAAGTATCTATCCCAGCAGAGGGCTGCCTCCCAAACATCTCTGATGCTCAGGTGAAGGCTGCCCTCTCCAAAGCAAAAAACACTGCTTCCATGGGACCAGATGGCGCCCCAGGTTGCATCCTACATGAACTCCAAGAGGAACTAATCCCTCAAATAAAACAGCTATACAATCTCAGCCTCACTACAGGATATGTGCCCACAGAATGGCGTACAGCAACAGTGGTCCCACTCCACAAAGGTGGAGCCTCTATGGATCCTGGAAACTATCGCCCCATAAGCCTGACTAGCTTAGCCTGCAAGGCTATGGAGAGGATCATCATGGAGCTCATAAACAAAGACATTGGGGACCTACAGACACTAGATCCTACCCAGTTCGGCTTTGTCAAGGGCAGATCCTGCCTTTTGAACCTGGTTGACTTCTTCGAAACAGTCACCAAAGCCATAGATGAAGGGAAGGTAGTCCACACAGCCTATCTGGACCTTGCGAAGGCATTTGACACAATACCCCACTCGGACATCATAGATAAACTATCCAGCTTAAATATAAACCCCTATGTCACAAGATGGGTCGCAAACTGGCTCAAAGACAGAACCCACAGAGTGAGAGTTGCTGGAGCCATGTCAGACTCGAAACCGGTCACAAGTGGCGTCCCACAGTGTTCTGTCCTGGGAACACTCTTGTTCGGTATATACTTTTCCGTGGTACAGGCAAACGTGGGAGGACTATGGCTCACCAAGTTCGCAGACGACTGCAAACTGGGCGCCATAATCAACTCTCCAGCTGACACAAACATCCTTCAAAAAGGTCTCACAGAGACAGATAACTGGTGCCAGTGCCATGGTTTAAAGCTAAATGCCAAAAAATGTATAGTCATACCCTTTGGCAAAAACAATGTGCCCACAAATTACCACATAGGCGGAACCCATTAAGTACAGAGAAAGTTATTAGGGACCTGGGGACCCAAGTTGATAGCAATCTCTCCTTTGAAAACCACATTGCCAAAGTGGTTAGAAAGACCTTCTACATAGCCCACCTCATCACGAATGGTTTCACATCTAGATCAAGAGAGGTAATCGTGCCCCTTTATTCATCCCTCATCAGGCCCATCATAGAATACAATGCCCCTTTTGGGATGTACCTTACCCGACACCTGTAGCAATTAAAAAGACCCCAAAAGTATCTCACCAAGAGGATCAAGGGTCTCAAACAGATGCCATTTGCTGCTCGGTTAAAAAAACTCCAGCTCTACTCAGTTGCATACCGCCTACTTCAAGGCGATCTATGCCTGACATACAAAGCTATGTCAAATCCAGAATTAATGGACATGCTCCACCTCAGTAAATCTAAATCCCTTAGAGCCACACGCTCGAGGGACTTGAACCTCAGCACAGAAATAAATAGAACTTGCTGGAGGGACAGGTTCATAACCCAGAGGCTCCCTTTGCTCTGGAATAGAATTCCAGTTCATGTGAGGCAGAGCACCTCACTGAATCTCTTCAAGAAGAATCTCGATAGGTGGATGGGGATCGTAGGTTTGTCCCAGGGATTACTCCCGTGTCACTATTAGACAGAGGCACAGTAAACTAAACCTTAAAAAGGGCACAGTATACTCAAATCAAGGGGTGGCGTAAGCCATACAGAATCAGGCTAGGCTTATAATTTCCTAAGGGCAGATAGCCTAGTATGAACCTATGAACCTATGAACCTGTGGACTAGATTGTTCCAAAGGGCAGTCCATTCCTGCTGCTCATGGTTGGCCCTGCCAAACAGAACTGGATAGTGCTGTATTAGGTGGTTCAACACAACCTCATTTTCCGCTGCTGAATTTCACGGGTAGACAGCCATGGGACATCTTGCCTGAAAGACATAAAGATGGAAACAGGTCTGAGCAACTCATACAGCAAGGTTATCATAGCTCTTAATACACATCTCTGTCACACACCCCCATCATATCAGTGACAATAAACTGTTTACACAACTCAATAGGTATGGCTACAGCTTACCTACCATTGGGACATATATTGTATTGTACCACACTTTGTGCTATGTGTTTGTAGCCATGTTCCCTGTGTGGACACTATCATTGCTGGCCTGTTACAGACTATTTCACCTGCATGTTATTGTCAGGGCCACTATGGTTCCATATATGCATGTGGTATGCTTGCTATGTGATTGCTGCACATCTGTCATTATGTGTTATTGGGGATATCTATGCATGCTGTTGGACATGTTCTGGGATTGTGTGGACTATTACTACCCACATATGTTCCATAACAGTGATGCAATAACATGTTTAGGGAATAGTTGCCAGCAGAACCACCTCTCCCACCTCATCTAGCCATGTTAGCAGGCCACATCACATGTGGCACCCACCCTGGGGTCTCCTTATCTACTGGTCCAGCACTACCTTCAGGTGGAACCACCTCAGGGGATGTTGTCCCCCACTGTGGGCGCACACAGACATGATCCTGTCACCCAAGGTCAGGTCCAGGGTCCGTTCCATAGGGGGCTCCACAGAAACTTGTGGGATGTGCTACAGCACCTTGAAGCACCCCATACACATTCACAGGGTTCACATGCTCCTCCTGCTCAGCCTCCAGGCCAGGCACCTTCAGGCCCGTGGACTGCTGTTGTGAGTAGCAATGGGTGGAGCCTTGTTCCCATTGTTTCCATATGGGACTCATGGGGTTTCCACATCACAGACCACACACACACCATCCAGGGGGTTTACCCACCACATGTGTCATATACGACCCCTGTAGGCTGTCCTCTATATCTACCAACCTGAACCACTTCCACAAATATACATGCTATCCTTCCCCATATTCCCATTCCCTACTTCTCTGACAAGGGCAATGTGGTCCCAACTAGGGGTTCACATGTGACACACCCGTCCATGGTGCACACACTTACAGCTGTATATATCTGTGTGTATTGCTATGTGTGCTGTTCCCTCACACATAGCATGCAGCACTGTGGTGGTAATATAAAGGACATGTATTTACATACATATATGTGTGTGTGCGTGTTTGTATATATGTAGATATATGCCTATATATATATATATATATATTTATATATATATATATATATATATATATATATATATATATATATATATATGTGTGTGTGTGTGTGTGTGTGTGTGTGTGTGTGTGTGAGTGTATGTATGTATACATTGTGTTGTATATATATATGTTTAGTTATATATATATATATATATATATATGTCTACATATGGGTATCTGTATAGCTGTAGACATACATGTAGATATATATATATGTGTGTGTGTGTGTGTGTGTGTGTGTGTGTGTGTGTGTGTGTGTGTGTGTGTGTGTATATATATATATATATATATATATATATATATATATATATATATATATATATATATATATATATATATATATATACACATATACATACCTATATATGGGGTATATTCAGAAATCAGGTCCACAACCTCTAACTCTCCATCCTGCACAGCTGCACTGTTCTGCCTTGCTATGACACAGACAGGTGCCACATATGGACACAGCCTAACATCCGGGGGGTATATATATATATAGGGGCAGTTTGCAGGTAAGCCTATTACTCACGTATGACATTTCAGCATGCTACAATACATGTTAACCTGAGTGTCCTGCAAGTAGTGGGCTCTGGAACCCACATGTCCATCATTATGGCATTACTTCCACCACCAGCTATTGGCCACAGTAATATACATTCTTTCCATTACACAACACACACTATGTTGGCTTACATCTTGTCAGTTGGTACTGCTCTACACAGTTGACGGGTATGGCCCACTACCCACAATGACAGACTCTAATGTCCATAGCAGTCGTTCAGCTGAACATCATTACAACAGCAACACCTGATGGCACATATATATCATTCCACATCATCTACCCCAGTATTATGGACCACGTACTACAGTCAATTACATGCATATATACTTCACATACCTGTTGTGGGAATAAGGCTTGTTGTGGATGGTATCTTTGTAGGAGTTTTTTTTCTCCTTGGCTATGGCCTGTTTTTCTGTTTTTGATTTGGTTGTGGTTCTGGTTTCAGTTCTGGATCTGTTTTCTGTTCTCTCTCTCTCTCTCTCTCTCTCCCTCTCTCTCTCTCTGTCTCCAGTAACTGGATTGAGCTACTTGGAATAGATTGCAGCATGGCTTTTAAAGGTGATGCACTTGATCAGGTGATGGCCTCTGCACCAGTCAGTGTCCTCCACTTGCTACCTGCATACAGCATGCTTTGTAGTACATCCAATTAGCACTGTCATGGCAACCCACTACTATAAATCCCTACATCATGTGGGTGTGGTCCCTTTACCTTTCCTGCATGGTGGACATTCTTCCTGTGTGTGGGCAGCAGTGTTACAGACAGCACGTAGCAATACCTCTCATAAGAGAACTTGCACAGCTACATATTTATATAGGGTTCCAAAACTACAGAGTGTGGGTAGTGTTGTTGTATGCATTGTATGCATTGTATAGCACCAGTGTTACAGGGTTTGTGTGTACATACAGTTTAACATGGACTGCAGTCTGTCTGCATAGCTCTCAACTGTGTGCCTATCCACTTGATGGCCAGAGGTGTGCCTGTTATGTTTTGCCTTTCTACCCCACAGGTCTTGTGTCAGATATATCACTGGCAGTGTGTGTGTTGAGTGCTATCAGTACATGGCTACATCAATTTGTGTTTTTGACTTCATATTCTTGAATAAGGGTATGTTGCAGACTATCCTGTAACACCAGCAACTTGCTTAGTGTATGACAACACTACTTCACATATGGGCCTGTGTTCCAGCATCTGTCCTCCACCTACATGACAGGCTTTGTCCATATGACATGCTGTCAGGGGTTGTTATGCAATGACCTGTGAGTATGTCATGCTGCCATTCCTGCCATCATTCCACTGCTGTTATGACTCCCACACATATTGTGGGGTTGGGTCCATATACGTGTGGGCTACATCTGCACAATACATGTGTGCCATTATGCAGTGCAGAGGTTAGTGTATGTAACACTGGTATATGCCCCTGTATGTCAGTCTATGGGGGGGGGATGTACCATAACTAACCTAGGCTGTTACAACATGTGATGGGTATCAGGGGTAAGCTGCCTTAAGATATCTGGATGTACATTACCATACAATTCACCTTGGGTAAATGCAGGCCTACTGCTTCCTGCCATACAGACGGTTCTGTTTGCCAGTGTGATTGTGATGGTTTCAGTTATGCCTTGTTATGTAACAGATACATCCCACTGTATCAACTGAAGTCTTTACCCCCTAGGGATTGTGTACAGAGTGTAGATAGAGGCTGCTAGACTATACATCTGCATTACATACTGTATATTGATTGTTATCCTGTGGCCCATTCTGTCTTTACTGTTGTACTACTTGAAGGCCTTGGCCTTGACAGCAACATATGTTATGCTTTCCAGAATACTGTAGTAATTGATTTGTTTGAGAGTTGCATTAGTCTGTTTATATGTATTTCAGAGTCTAAACAGCTATATGACATGGCATATACAACTGTAATAGTACACAAATAAAGCTTTCTCATGTATGCAAACCTGTGTGTGTGGAATTATACTTTTTGACCTCTCTGCGAGTGCATGTTTCAGGCAACAATTCTCTTTTGTGTATGTGACTCATACAGTGTCCAGTTGGTAAGGTGGCAACTGCAGGCATTCTGGCTGTTCCGTATGGTGTGCACCCTATAAATATGTATCTTCCTATACATATCTGTCTGTGTGTATGTGTAGTTACATATATATCTATATGTATCTGCATATGTGTGTGTGTGTATATGTATCTTAGGAATGTTTATTGCTTCCACATTGTACATTCCCTATGGTAGCCAGACTGTACTGCATGATATGTTATTGATACCAGCCTGACAATATACAGGTGGGATGGATTACTGTTAACATATTGTGCCCATGTTGAGTCGGGTCCTGATTATGGGACTTGCAACAGCTGGTATTGTATTGTAGGACAGGCCTGTTTGGCTGTGGGGGGGGGTAATATCAATACATACAAGATGTATGTAGCTTGGGCACCCTCACCCCCATTAACGGTGCCTTTGGTCATATATGAATTTATGTTCTCTTTTATATCTATAGATATATATCTGTATACACACACACACACACACACACACACACACATACACACACACACACACACACACACACACACACACACACACACACACACACATCTACATGTTTAAATGCATTTCCTGTACTGTTGACTGCCTGTGCTGGATGATATGTTTGTAAAAACGTCAGTGTTATGTATATCTGACATGGCTTAGTGGAAAACCACTTTGGCTATGGTGTGCAGTGTCCTAGGTTTGAGCCTTGCAGAGGTTGTTTATTTTGTTGCTGGGCAGAACAAGGGCTGTTGGATACAGAGTGATTAAGGCACTTTTAAGCAGTTGTAAGCATGTCTGCTTGAGTTTGCGCAGAGGTAAGCACTGCTAACTTCTGGTTACAGTTTCTTATACTGATTTAGCTTCTCAGTTGCTTAACCTGTGTAGGCATTGCTTACCACTGCGCAAACAAGCTTAAACCCGCATACTGCTGCTTAAAAGTGCTTACTTCCACTTACCCTGCAATAATTTCTTTAAAAGAAATGAAAAAGGGTTGATAGGAAAGTGGTGAAAAGGGGCACAAAGAGGGAAAGACAGTAGGAAAAATAGCTAGGGATGTGCAGGAAGGGTGTAGAGAAGTTCCATAGCTGCCCATTTCTTCTACAGGAACAGCTGTGCATATACACCGAGTTTGGAGATAGATTTAAACACTCATACCCCTGAGAGAAGGGTGAGGACAACAATAATATGTTGTTAAGCCAATTAGACCAGATTACATGTGTCCAATGGATACATGTGTGAAATGGACAGCTATGTATGGGGCAAGATTTTTGGGGGTAACTGATTGCCCCTTTTTTTAAAGCGAGAGTGGGATGTTGGGGAGGGATAGTAGGCATATTTGGGGAGGTAGGTTGGGTAGGTTAACAGACAAGACCAACAAGATGCATACAGGGGTGTTATATGACACATGTTGGGGGTAAACACCTTGATGGGGAGGGTTGTTGGGAAATTGGAAGGCCATGAGCCCCTAGTAGAAACAGTGGGACTGAGGTCCCCACCCATAGGCAGTCACCACTGCTCCTTCACAGCCCTGAAGGTAGCTGTGCTGTGGGCTGAGTAGGAGAGCCAGGCCTACCCTCTAGTCATGACACATGGCCCTCAAGCAGGCGTAGCAAATCTCCAACCTCCCTGGAGAACTCGCTACGCACCACAACCCAGACCTGGCAATGGGTGACAGGCTCCTGCCTGCACCCACTGCTGGGGGGGGGGTGAATCCCATCCCCTGAGGTGGTTCCACCCAAAGATGGTGCAGGACCAACAAATGAGGAGGTCCCAGGTTGGGTCCTAGACGTGCTGGTGCCACAGCCAGCTGAGATGGGACAGGTGGGTCCAGTGGTACTCGCATTCCCATATGTGCTATGGTGTTTAAGTTTTATCAACATATGTGGGTTAGTAATAATCAACACATTCCAGGATTAGATATAACAGCATGTATAGATATTCCCATTAACCCAAACACCAGATATGGAACAGTTGCATAGCAAACAGAACAAATGCATATATGGGACCACAGTGGTCATTACAACAGCATGTAGGTACATTGATGGCAGCATGCCACCAATGTGGGAGGATTTCAACATAGCACATGTATAGAAACAAATTTAAATAATTACCAAACAATAGGACATATGTCCCATCATTAGAGTTAAGTCAGCACATACCAATTGAGTTGTGTATTTAGTTTATTGTTGCAGATATGATGGGGACGAGAGAAAGGTGTCAGTTAACAACTAGTATATTCCTGTAGTTCACATTACTTTCCTAGTCAGTACTGTGATCTGTACCTTACAAGTATTAGTACACTACTATATTGCCTTATTGTGGACAGTGGTATGGCTGTTGACAGCTATATACATGAACTGGTTTCACCTGCAGTATACACCTCTTACCTGGTATACCTGTGGAGGCATTGTTTGTTAACAGTACCTGACTGTTTCTACAATACTCCCAAATTATAGGTTGATGTTATGCACATACCTGTCCATCTCTTTTTGCACACACTCTGGGCATGTCTTCACCACATGCCAGTGAACCGGGACATATTTCCACTATTGCCCTCTTAAACCTTTAGAGACTTGTATAATGACAGGTTTGTTTTATTTCACATTTTCAAAATATATACAGGTCTAACAGCCAGTTATATGACATGACATGCTGCTTACATGTCAGAAATTGGCACACTGATATGGCAGGGGGCAGGGTAACAGCTAGCAGATATGGGCCAAATAACTGGACATTCTGGACATTTCTGTAGACTTGTGGGGTATGATTCTTCATACAGCTTACTACCATTCCCAGGATTTTAACCATGACTGTGTCTGCTAAAAATAAGACACTGCCCATCACAGCTGAATGTGCTATACAGATATTGCTGTGTATATCTTGTCTGATTTCTGTCTATAATTCTTCTGTGGTTTTACATTCTGACCTTGTACTTACAACACTCTTATACAGGATTTCCTAGACAGTTGTATTATGTAGTACAGTGTGGGTGATAGTGATGAATAATACCTTATTATTCTGAGCAACTGCAATACTAACAATGCCATACAATACCAGATTAAACAGTACCAGTACAGGATATCAATCTTTTATTTATAGGCATAGTGTTCATATCTGACAGACCTGTCGGAGCAATGTTTGTTAGCACTACCTGCTTGTTGCCACACAAATTACCAGTTTCCACATTAGTATTATGCACATACATCTCACTCTTTTACTGTACACACTCTGGTCACAGCTTGACAACATGGGGGTGAAGATGGGACATACTTGGCTACCTACTCTCATAACATTTTAGGGGATTGCTAGAGTGACAGGTTTGTTGTTATAGATATCTGACAATCAGTTGTATGCCTTGTTTGCTGCCTAAATGTTTGGGGTCATTCCACTGGTTTGCCAGGGAGACAGGGTGACAGGCAGCAGCTATGGGCCAATTTACCGGACATTCTGGACATTTCTGTACACTTGTGGGGTATGATTCTGCATACAGCCTACTACCACTCCCAGGATTCGAACCATGGCTGTGTGTGCAAAAATACAACAATTCACGCCGCAGTTGAGTGTGCTATTTGTTTTTCGTTGTCTGTCTTTTCAGTGTTTTCTGTCTAAGTCTCTCTCAGTTGTACTATTTTACCTCTTGAGATTACAACAGTCATATACAGACATTCCTACACAATTTACTTATGTAGCACAGTGTGGGTAACAGTGCTTACTACAACAGTACTATTAACTGATTGCAACTCTACATTAACATATGATATTAAAGTGAACACATGCACTCCAGCAGTTAGGCCTTAATTGTCAGGCTATTATGCTTTTATTTACATACATCCTATATGAGACTCTTCCTGCCCTATTCACTGGTGTATGCAGTACATGCCTTAAACAATACAGGTTTTATACAGGCAATTAACTTACTACTACTTTTAAATTTATTTCCTATGACAGTACATGCAAGAGTATTACTAACCTGCCTAGCATCACAACCATTCCAATCTACAGCCATGGGCCTCCTGGTTCATAGCCCACTCACCTGGCACTATGAAAGACATAAGAGGATTATTTAGCCATACCTATCCATAATATACTTGAGCTGGCAATTATTAAACAAGTAGTGGACTGATACTTACACACGGCTGGGACTTCCCCTGTCTTCCTAGCCTCTTGGATCCACTGATCCAAAAGATCCCCCTTTTGCCACTTCAGGTCAGCATAGTGATGCCTGACCTGCTCACCAGTTCGGGGTGTGCCAGTGGCACTGGTGAGGTCATGGGTGAGATGATCCCAGACGTCCGCTTTGTATTGGGAACCCTGGTACTGGTCCTGCAGCAGTCTCATGTCATGGTCTTCACAAGGAGTCCTGTCATGTCTTTGCACTCCTGGATGCCCCAGTGCTGTGCCTGAAAGTCACACCATCTCCCATTCCAGACATAGTGCCTACAAGGGGAAGCTACAACCAGTTATGAGATGTATTCACACTTGGGTTTAAATCGAGCCGGTTTTCCACACTTTGCCATTGGACAGTTTTGAAAAGGCTAAGCTATGGGCAAACCTGCTTACCTAAGGTTGGCATTGCTTAAAGGGGTATGCCAATGGGCAGACTGAGTTAGCTGGCATACACATTGCTTACACCTACTAAGCTGGGCTGTGTAATGCTTATCATTACTTAATATTTAAGCTGCATTATATTTGCATTGCGGCATTGATTTATTATTCATTACATGTTATATATGTGTTTGGTATCCATGATTCATGTGTACATACATTGTATGGGGCCTTGTGTTTATTAGGGGATTTCAACACTTTATTACAATGACACCTCACTTCTGGGCTTAATGCAGTTCTCCCGTTCACATATTTATGTCCTGTAGTTGGTTATACAATATAAAACTGTATATAGATTTCATTCACATGTTCAGTTTGTATTTCCCATGGTGAGGATCTGTTTGGTGATACCTCAATTGTATGCACTTCTGTGATGGCTTAGTGGCTAACTACTGTGACTATAGTGTACAGGGTCCTTGGTTCAAGACCTGCAAAGGCTGTTTGTTTTGTTTCTGTCCAGAACAGTGGCTGATGCATACAGAGTGATTAAGGCACATTTAAGCAATTGTAAGCGGGTTTGCATGGGTTTGCGTGAAGGTAAGCTTCCATATTGCTTAACCTGTGTGCGCATTGCTTACCCCTGCACAAACAGACATAAACCCACTTACTACTGCTTAAATATGCTTTCTCCCACTTATTACTGCGTGACTATGCTTAATCTTTCTTACTGGTGCTTACGTCTGCTTACCACTGCACTAATTTAGGTTCATAGGTTCATATGTTAGTACAAAGCTAACTGCCCTTGCGAGCCATTTTAGGCCTAGCCAATTATCCCTTGTGAGACTCAAACCCTGCACCTTGTGTTTGTAAGGCAAACACCTTAACCATTAGGCCACCCTCCCAACCCCAACTCCCAACAGTGATGTCTAATGGTTCTTGGGCAGGTGGTGGATATGGCAACTGTATTGATTTCTTATTCATTACACATTTTACCTTCCATTTGTATCCCTGATTCCTATGCACATATACTGTATGGGGCACTTGTGATTATCTGCAGACTTTGCAACACTATGACAATGCCACCTCACATCTGCATTTAATGCAGTACTTTAATTCACAAATATATGTTATGTCATAGGTTATGCAACAAAATAAATTGATCATAAAATTATTTGACATGGAAAATGGATTGTACTGGAGTGGGACTTGAACTGGGAATGACTGCTCATAAGGCGAATGCTCTGCCCACTACACTATTGCTAGACTGCTTCATTTGCATATATCTTGCTTTTCATCATCTTGTGCTATTTAAGCTGCATTAACCATAGCTGAGCGATGGGAAAACCTGCGCACCTACGCTTAATTTTGATCTGTTTCATAAAAAAAATTCTTTATATTTAAATGTTGTAACTATTGCTCTTGTACACTTGGGGAGATGTTGCTAGGGGTATGCGAACACCTATGAGCGGTCTCACTCATTTGTACTCCTACACTGCTGTTTTTGATTGCAGGAGCAATGTATATTCTGAGAGATCTGCTGTCAGACATGCCCCCTGCACTCGTACATGCTCCATGTCCATTTAGGAGCTCAAGCAGCGTGCCTTCATCACTATGTATGGCGCGCTGCTGTCCTGCTCCTAAAAGGCTGCTTCTGTGCAGGCCTAAGCTAGTCCTGCATGAAAGGATGGTGAATCCAGGGGTATCTCCTGTCTGAGACATTTTATACAATGTTTCTTATTACCAAGGTTATCATTCTTGTGTTTCTTGACCATAGTGTAATGTTCATAGCATTCTACAAGACAACCTCTTACACAATGGTAGCTGACTTATGTAGCCTATTCATAAATGTATTTCTGTTAGCCTGCTTTACAAATCAGTTTTTTATAACTGTACTTTGCATTCTCAATCTCATTATCTAATATCATGCATCTGCTGTTACTCTGCTCTTTCTCTTTTCTGAACAGAGCAGCTTGGCTTGTTCTTCAAGATCTGATTAACAACTGCTGTCTTAAGAGTCTGGATTATGGGCAACTACATGCCTCTTATGTATGTTATATAATTCCTTATCAACATCTACTGCTGTCATTATGATATTCCTTAAAATAAGAGTACCATGGTTAACCTGTATGCCCTCCATCTTGACATTTTTATGTCTTGGATAAAACATTAGGCTATCCACCCAGTGCAGAAATTAGAAAATTTCAGTTGCCCTATCAGTGGTTCTCAGTCATAAACCTTTAAAATAAAATGTTAAGTGTTCTCATTGATGCTTATTAGGTAATTGGTCATTGGTGTGAATGTCATGACTGTGTGTGTGTGTGTGTGTGTGTGTGTGTGTGTGTGTGTGTGTGTGTGTGTGTGTGTGTGTGTGTGTGTGTGTGTGTGTGTGTGTGTGTGTGTATGTGTGTGCGCATGTGTGTGTCTGTGCGTGTGTGTGTGTCTTCCTGCAGGTATTCAATATTGTTTGTATGTGTGTGTAATATGTCTGTGTGTGTGTGTCTGTGCATGAGTTCATGTGTGTGTTTTTCAGGCATGTCTTTACATATGTGTGTCTGTGTGTGTTTGTGTGTGTGTGCGTGTGTGTGTGTGTGTGTTCCCATTCATGTGTTCATATATATATGTGTGTGTGTGTGTGTGTGTGTGTGTGTGTGTGTGTGTGTGTGTGTGTGTGTGTGTGTGTGTGTGTGTGTGTTTGTGTATATGTGTGGCCCTGCATGTGCTGGCATTGTATCTACATGTGTGCATGTATATGTGTATGCATGCATGTGTGTGTATTCACATGTGTGCATCCATACATGTGTTAAAGAGTGTGTCTGCATGTGCTCACGGTTGTCATGAACATGACACATGTGTCATGAACACATGCAGGCACACAAGATGACACGTGTGTATGTTTCATCCATGTGTTCACTTGTATGTGTGTCCATGTGTGTTTTCACATATGTCTGTGTGTGTGTGTGTGTGTGTGTGTGTGTGTGTGTGTGCCTCTGCATACATTCATGCATCCTAAGATAGGCTAGCACCCCATCTGGCATTAATTTCTCTGTCTTGCACCCAGTCAGTGCTGGGATATGCACCAGCACCCCTGCAACTGTGAAATGAATGGAGAAGATAATCAGAGAATGTATAAATGAACATTGTATATTTCAAGTACAATATGAATTATGAAATGTCACATTTTTCTAATGTACACATTGCTGACATTTTTGTTACTGAAGTGATGGTCTAATCATATAACAAAAACCGTAAAGCAATAACTAAATAATAGAAATTGTTTAGCCTCCCTATCATTGCACGGTTCTTTTCCAATCTGATTTCACATATATGTAAATAATACTCTAAGTATGGTCTTTCCTACTACAATGGATATCTGTTTCTTTCCTCTTGTTACTGTCAGAGTAAAATATATTCACTGGGGTTTTCCTCACCAGATCTCCACTGAAAAGGGGCTACTAGCCCAGTTGGACTATCCCAGTCAACAAATGAAAATAAATAAATACATTAATTAGCTTGTTAGATCGTCATCAATAATAGTAGTGACAATCCTTAATATTAAATGCCTAGTGAAAACACTGTGTTGATTAATAATACTATTTTCAAAAGTTGAACTTCACTGTCTAAAACCAGGGGAAGAGAATTGCTTAGGGTAGAAGACACGTATTTAAAAGGCTGCTGCACATTTACACAACAGTATTTTGCTCTTCACTGTTCTCATTTGTTTGTATGCAACTGTCTATAAGAAGCCAAGAAGTAAGTCCTTTATTGTGGCTTAACATGGACCAGTTTCTTTTGTATATTTCTGGATTAGTGTCATACTTTTTTCTGTCTTAATCTGTAATAACTGTAAATTATCTAAATCTTTGCTTTGGCTGTGACTGGAAAGAATACTTTGACAACAGTTTACCACAACCTGCTAAGAAACAAATACACAGGTAGCTAGAGAAATCATAGCCTCGATTTATTTTCACCACAGCTTGTTACTCTGTAAAAGGCAGAGATCACTTATCCAAGATTTAGTGTCAGTAAATTAAACTTCGATGCTACTGAAACAAGCAGTCATGGGACACAACTGTTAAGAAAGAGACATAAAATTGATCACTGGAAAGTGTGTGTCAGCACAAGTGGGGTTGTTGTAGGAATACTGCTTGTGTTACTTGAAAAGTCCTTTACTGCTACAAAGTTGCTGTTAGTGCATTAAACTAGTACTACAAAATGTACAAAGCCATTTCTCATGCATGCCCAGAAAGTAAAACCCGTATCTGTTACAATGTCTTATGCTTTCTGTTCCTTGCAGAAGCAAAATTAATTAATCTGCTGTAAAACATAGCCATCTTTCCTTTTTTGTTCAGGAAAACAAAACTGCAAGAAGGACTGAGCTACAACTGAGGTAAATAAGGCAATAAAACACATTTCTGGGAGAGCTGCACTGTGCAGTATGTTGCTGATAGTAAGGTGCTTTAATGATGCTGTCAGTCTGTGAAGATGTCAGGCACCAGTCATCCCCTGCTTTCACTTAAAGGGTTTACTCATTCGGTGACAGAGGCATAGGTGATGCAGTGTAATAATTGAGGCTGACTGGGTTAGAGGTCTATGTCTAAAAGCTAGAATCAATATCATATAAATAGCATATTTCTGAGGGGATATTGTTCACAGATCACATAAGTCAAGTTGTATGATATTGATGAAATTGTTTCCAGTAGTATTGTGCAACTATAAAAGCCTTTTGAATACTCAGATTTAATAACAGAGAATACATGATAAAAAGGAATACATGAATTATACCAATACAGATTAATAAGCATTTTACTCTGGACTGTGTGCCTTCTTAAAAATGATGTACTTTTATCACATAGACAAATGTTTTTCAAAATGTAGATGCTGTTATTGTGTCTACCTATTTTTTTAATGTTTCACTGATAATACAATTTTTGCCGCAAAATATACTATTTATTAACAATGAATCAGCTTGGTATTAAAAGCCTTGTAATGCCTAAAGACTAGAAACTTGCTGTCAGTATTTTATAGATGTCCTTTGACAGGTTGCTTGTTTTAACAAATTCTTAATTACACATACTGTATGTGTATAATGAAATGAGGGCATATCATTTTTTAGAGTCCCATTGTAAATTATTACATTCCAAGTTAGAGAGAGAAAAGTTATTTTTTTTTTATTTTTTTTTTTTTAGGCCAAACTGCCAACAGCACTTGTATAAGATTAAATTATACAAGGAGGATGATGTAATAAAGCATAAGTCATTTATGATTTTTCTCACAGGCCTTGTTTGTACCAGACTGGCTTTCCTGATTTATTTGACGCATGTGGTAAACTAAAGCAAAACAAAAAATACCAATCTCACATTAAATGAAAATCACATACCAAGATTTTGCATGCATTTTCCCACAACTCAAGCTGTGTCATATTTTTTTAAGAAATATGCAGCAGTTTGATATATCACACCTTTCTAATACTAGAACTTATATACAGGGATGGGGTCATAATAACATTATAAAAGAATAGAATTATTCTGCAATAAGCCTACATTAGAATTATTTTTTCTCAAAACACATGGTATGTAAAATGTTGCTGAGGAGCATTGCACAGCATATATGTTTTGTACAGACTGCATTTTTTTCTCCATCTAGCATATAGGTTCTTCATCTCATCTGAATCCTTTCTTAAATTTGTATCACCTTCACAAGTAGCCTGACATTTTTATGCAAAACTATTTGTGCATCTTTTTAAATCATAAATAATGGTTTGCATAACAAAACTCATGGTGCTCTGTAGCTGTCTGGTGGTATAAACTAGAAAGTCAAAGTTACGAGCTGATCTTTAGTTTCTTTGTATAGTTCTGTGTTTGGATATCTCTACACATACTTATCATGTGCATCTGGATAAGTCAGCAATATAAAAGTGCTTGAGTGCCACCTAAAATGTGGCAGTTGGGCACAGTGGGTTTTGCTGCATTAAAAATAACTGTACAAAGTAAGATGAACACAAAGGAAATCTTCTATTAATTGGGTGTATATTAGCATGTCGACAGGGATGTTCATCGAATGCCCTTACGTTGACACATATAAAATGAAATGCCAAAATCTCGAATGGCCACAATAGCAATTTCTTTCCCATGGAAAAAAAATCACTGGGCCATTGTCGGGAATTTGCCGTTTCCTGCACTGTATTGCGATCTTGGAGTTGGTATATTTGAGTAGGGGGGAGTGTGGGTCACAGCACCCCACATGGAGGGGTGGGGGGCAAAGCTCCCCCCACCTTATTTTGTCTGTTGGTTTGGTTTGTTTGCTATTGGCCCAGTGATTTTTCTCCTGGGAAAAAAAATTGCTATTGTGGCCATTGGAGATTTTGGGATTTCGTTTTCTATGTGTCAATGTAAGGACCCTTACTTTACAAAGGCAAATGCAGTCTCCCACTTTGTCACATAATACGTATTTCACTGGAATGTAGTTTCTTTATGTTTCATTAGCTGTAATGTTTTTAAGGAGTAAGACTGAATTCCTGCACTCCACTGCAAATTTTCCCTTTGACCTTACATTGGAAGTTTCAAGAGGATTACCATGTTTGCTACAGCAATAAGAAGCATGATTTTCCAATAACCTTGTACTGACTTTGTCCATACTGACCACAGCTTCTTCTCCTGGTTATAAATAAGAGCACAAACATACATAAACAAACATGTGCAAATGTACACATACATATGCAAGGACAAGTGTGTGGACTTTTCAGAAACATGGCTCATTTTATTGGTGAGATCTGTATGTGTAGCTTCTATGATAAAATTATTAGAGTACTAAGCTACAAAGCAGATACTAAGAGTCGCTTATCTGACTGGATCTAGGATTCCTGTCTTACTTATAAAAAAGCACACAGATTTGTGCAAATGTGAACACAAGCACACGCATACACAAGTAGGAGGATCACACCTGTTAATGATACGGATATTTGCAGAATGGCAAGATTTTTGCCTCATATATTTGGTCCAAATTTTGTAGCAAATCATTGGCAAATATTTGAAGATTTTAGTCAGAAAATACAGAGATTTGAGTTTCAGACTTCATACCCTTCAGAAAAATCTTACTAATGCAAAACCTGTTACTCTATCCACTTTCTAAGTTTGTAAGAGCAATATTTAAAAATTGCTCTTATTTTTGGGTCTTTATCCCCACCCATTATTTATGGCTTTGTCCAGAATTCTTGCGCTAAGAGGTTGAGAGGTATGATTATTCAGAAGCTTGGATTATTTTGTTGATGCGATGCACATCAGTAGCTTCTATGAAAAAAATATTGAGTAGTAACTTACAAAACATATATAACAAAGCATATACTAAGAACAGTTTATCTGACCATTTCTAGGATTACGTGAGCATCCTGAATGTGGTGATTGGTCATGCCAGATATGATGTTCTGAGGAATTGCTTACTTTTACAGACTGCTGTTAACTTCACTGCTACCCCTTACATCCCATGCACTCCCTCTATGAATCACAAAAATGCAGTTTACA
The DNA here is from genome assembly GCF_019279795.1 of Protopterus annectens. Taxonomy (NCBI): domain Eukaryota; kingdom Metazoa; phylum Chordata; order Ceratodontiformes; family Protopteridae; genus Protopterus; species Protopterus annectens. Next base: position 989,368,415 of record NC_056739.1, on the reverse strand, counting down.
GAGCATTTAAATAAAGAATGAATATCACTGACTAAATGAAACACTAAGCAGCTGTAGCAATGCTATCTTCAACTTACAGCTAGGAAGTAAAGGGCAAGAGTGGGGTAGAGAAAAGTTGTCTTACAAGGTTGTTGTGGATTTTTCTTAGAATATTCACTTCCCTCCTTATGGAAGATGGTCAGCAGCATATATTTTCCGGAGTCATTGGCCCAATATGGGCACATTCTTCCTTGCACCCATGTCTTATTTGCAAAGCAATGCACTCTTTCATGGGCCATAGCATTTGTATTGATATTCTCCTGTGCTTTAGTCAGGTGCTAGGTGTTTGCCATGAAGTATGTACACTGAATGCTTTGGGGGCTGGGTCATGAGCCCTTGCAAGTTGTTCATTCTTCTGCTTCCTTCATCATCTTCACTGGTTCTGCTACCCACAATATAAGTTAAGGTTACTAGGGTGATGCCAGGGCACACTTCATCTGAACCACAGAACAAGTCAAAAAGATGACAATTTCACAGAAAATGTTATGGTAACTGATACATTTAATCAAAGACATTAGCCCAACCCCCCAAAAAATTACAATTTCACAGAAAATGTTATAGTAACTGACACTTTTCATAGAATTTCACAGAAAATGTTATAATAACTGACACATTTCATCACTGACATTAGCTCAACCCCATCTCACATCTGCACTCTGTGTACACAAATTAATTCCAAATGATGTTTAACAATAATCATAAAAAGAGGGATACCCACTGACTACTAAGCATGCATATTGACCGATACATCAAGTTCTGAAAACAAATATATTTGCTTTTTCTCCAGGATTGTTTGCCTTCATATTATCTACTTTGAATCAACAGTCTCCCATTCTACCCTACCTCAAAAGCTATGCATCCTAAATGAGATTCAGTCTATTTTGTGATGAAAGCACTCATCCACTTGAGAAATAAATGATTAAGGAATCCTTAACATACCTGACCTTTACTTTTGACTTTAATTAGAACAAAGGCAGTATGTGGCATTTTTTAACACGTTGTTCATCAATTTGCAGCTGAAGCTTCATTTTCTGCATATTCTGCTCCATTTCCTTGTTATTCCTGGAGGACAGCCACTGGTACCCCCCCCCCCAGGTTTTGATAGCCAGAACAGTAGCTGGAACAAATAGATTTGAGTTAGGTGTTTGGACAGGTACCCACCAAAGGATGCATCCATTTTCAGTATGTGTTTCATGAGGGATGAATGAAAGAGAATTAGAGACATAATCAGAGATCTCCACCTTGCCTCTCTTTGCATCATCTGTGGGTGTGCATTGCAAGCCATTCAGACTCAAATGAACAATGATTACACTGTAGTGATACATGGGGCATGAAACCCATGTTGATGTAAGCAGATTCCAGCACCTGACAGGCAGCGGACTGTCACATGTCTTTACTCATTCATGTGAGTGGTCTTGTGTTTATCAAACTACAGACACACCAGGTCTGAGTATATTACTATGGTAAGAGAATTGTTGTTGTAGCCTGAATATTTTGACAAATATGTGGTATGAAATGAGAATTTGTGTGTTGCGGTGGTTTGACTGTAGTGTACCAATCAATGGTGTCATGCTTAGGAAGTATTTTTTGTTTTAGAAATGATTTTCTTGAGCCCATCAATATAAGAAGTTTTTATGTTTGTCTTGAATTTGTAGGTGTGGTGTTAATATAGGCAGTGATTATCACTTTGTGTGAGAGGTTTTCCTCTGCTTATAATAAGTATTTGCACCTCTCACATATAGACTTACAGTATGCTGTGGTAATAGCAAATGGTTTCCAATAAGTACACATCTCAGATGTCCAGAATTTTGTAGAATATCCCTGATTTTTCTGTATATTTTTGCCCTGTCCCTTGCACAATTTTTGATCTCCTGGTAAATCAGTGAGAATTACAGTTGGTTAATAATGTTAGATGCAAGATCTTCATAATTCTTATGGTTTAGAAAATACATGATGATGAAAATTGTGTTGTTCTTTTAACATTTTAAGTAAATTGCAGTAGTACTTAAAAATTACCCCTGCTTTTTGGGCCTTTGTCCTAATATTATTTTGGCTTAGTCCAAAATTCTTAACCAAGTGGTAGACAGTGTCAAATGCTTTGGTTAAGTCAAGTAAAAAGGATGTTACCTTTGGGTGCTAATGCTAGAAGGCTGGCAACAGACTGGGCAGAAACAGGCAGAGAAGGACTTGTTAGTGATGTAGAAATTTCAGTAGGCATATACTATGCAATTTTATGTAATAAAATGACCCTGGTGTATTGAGAACTCAGATGAGCTGTACGACATATAAAGGTAAAGTGAAGCCAAAGAAATAGTGCAAAAATAGTGCAACATATCACTACAGCAGTGAATAACCTTTACTGGACAACTAACAACATTCCCCAGAAAATCTATTCCTGTGAGGGCTCAATATTAACTGATGAATAATAAGTTCCATTATTGCCACTGAACAAACTCCATAAACCTATATGGATTTACTGAGTTAATTACTTCCCCAGCAAGACTCAGCATAAGCAGTGAAAGACAATTCATATTAGACTAGATACTCAGTTCAATGCTAAACAACATAAGCCTCTTTCACTGCTTACTTGATACAATTAGTGATCACTTTCCAGAGTTTGCTCTCAGACAAAAATGCAGTTTTAACAAAAAAGTGGCATATAACCAGGTGCAGAACCTATCCACATTTAATAAAGAAACTTTCATCATTAACCTTTCAAAATGTAACTGGAAAAGTTGAAAAAGCCATGCCATAAGATGATACTGTTTCTGAGATTAATACTATATTTCTCAAGATACTAAATAAGCTACTTGATGTAAGCATCAAAAGAATTGAAGAAAACCCAGTACTATGACTGACAAAGGAAGCCAAGGCACGTATGATACAGAAAGATAAAGTCGGGAAAGTCTGGGCTAATAAAACCCAAAATACCCTCCAGAACTTGAAACACCTCCATAATGTGTCAAAGCATTGTATTAGAGCTGATAAAAATCTTACTACACCAACCACAGCACAGGTATCGAAAAAGTCCTAAAGCGTTCTGGACCAAATATATATATATAAATAAAGGCTCTCATTCATCCAGGATACACCACTACACCCTCTACAACCACAAGTCACAACAATAACAGCATTGCAACACAATTAACACCCATTTTATATTAACAGTTCTTTCCTTACTGAAGGACAACTCTTTGCCACCTATACCTCTCCTTAAAACACAAGACAACCAGTAAAATATTTTCACTTATAATCTAGTACCAGCCTCCACCATCAAACAAATCCTTCTCTCCACTAAAACTAGTCACCTTAGACTACAACATACCCACTGAATATATTACAATTAGCTTACCGAGTCTCTATCCTGGTCATCTGCTCCATGGCAGAAAATTAGGTCCTCTAACTTTGCGAAAAAAAAAATTGATCATACCCCAATCTAAAAGAGTAAACTCTACAAATTTCTCAAATTACAGACCAATGTTTTCCCATCTATAAAAAAAGTCCTAGAAAAATGTATTCACTCTCAGTTCTACAAACATCTCATTGATAAAAAGTTCCTCTCCAAGACTCAGCTTAGTTTTCATCCACATCAAAGCACCCTCCTTAACTTCACCAGTTCAATTAAAATATATCAGAAATGTAGGCAGTCTGGCAACATCCTTTTTACTTGACTTAACCAAAGCATTTGACACTGTCTTCATTTACAAGCTTCTCACACAACTGTACTTTATTAGTCTATCTCCTGGTTCTACAACTTCTTACCAAATAGACAGCAGACTGTAAACTGGTAACAATAACCCTTTCCTGCCCTCCCTGTATCTGCAAAAAATTATCAAGGACCTATGTTAGGCCATCTGCTTTTTAACATCCTTATAAATTCAACATAGTCTCCCATTAGAAGCTATTCACATGACTCCATACTCATGGCCTCATTCACTCCTCTCTCTCTCTCTCTCTCTCTCCCCCCTGGTTTTACAGTTTCTTTCCAAATAGATAACAAGCTTAAATTGCAGCAAGATTTCTCACCTGTCCTTCCTGTATTATTACGAATCATTGAAGGGCCTTTCTTAGGTTCTCTGCTTATTAGTATCTTCATAAATAATCTCTATACTGCAAACAAACAGACTAGCAGAGTGCAATATTTGGATGACTCCACACTTAACTGCTCATCTGCAAGTCTCTCGCAACTGCAGAAAATAATACAATAATCCTTTTCATCTAGCAAATCATTATCTGCTAGCTTAATCCTAAATCCAAAGAAAACCAGATTAATGCTTTTCCTACCAAAATATCTCTCTTGCCAAAGACAAACTTTTCACGTCTCAATAGCAAGAAACACCGTGCATGAAAACCTAAAATTTGACCAACACATATTTCAAGTCATCTAGAAAACCCAAAAGAAACTTAACACTCTATCTCACAGACACAGCTAGAAACACTGTCTCTTCTTCTTACTTCTTTCCCTCACTCCTTTATGGATCATAATTTCTTAGAGATCTGCATTCTATCCACAAGATAAAACTAAATGCATTCTACAATAAAACAGCTACATTGCTGCCAACCTCCCAAAAACATATCCTTAAAGCAAATAAACTGGATGGAACTACCACACTACTGCTTCACCCTCATCATCATCATTCATCTTCAACATCCATTGTCCCAATTTTTACTTGGGGGTTGGGGGTTGTGTCAATTGTTGCCACCTCCCTTGATTCAATACTACTCACCTACCTTCTTTGATGATTATTTCAGACTTTTCCAGGTCTTCTCTCATGCATTCCATCCATTTCATTGCTGGACATTGTAGCAACATCTTGCTTCTTCCTGACTCTCCTAAATTGTCTTCACCAAATTGTCTTTCCTGAACTTACTGTATCTCATTTTCCATAACCCTTCCATGATATTATATCTGGAAAACATGCAGTGCAATACGGAAGAATGGAATGAACATATTAAAATATGAAACATTGAATAACTATTTGCTTATACTCAAGTTGTTGTTGTTTGTCTTTTGGCTTTTCCCGGTTTGGGGTCACCACAGCAGAACTCCGGTCCACTAATGATTGGCAGTAGATTTTCATGAATGGCGATATTTAATTCAATGCATTCTGCAAGAAGGCAATATACTGCAGAAATATCAAAAGCACATTTTGATAAATAAATGAAATAAAATAATTTATAGAAACAGGTTTGCAAAGCTATGTATCTTAAGTTCTGTTTCAGACGTGCATTCCAATGCATATCAAGATAGTTATCTACTAGGAGAATTAATTTTTGCATGATCCACTGTTAAAAACAGTAAAATAACAAATATTCCTTCCTAGATGCAGTTAATGGCAGCAAGAATTCACAGAATAGATTTTTCTTCTGATTTTAAAAATAATTGGGGAAAGTAATCTGCAAACAGATAGCCTTGAAAAAAAGAGGGTGGCCTAATGGTTAAGGTGTTTGCCTTACAAACAGAAATTGCAGCGTTTGAATCTCACAAGGGATAATTGGATAGGCTTACAATGGCTCGCAAGGGCAATTAGCCTCGTATGAACCTAAAACAAAAACATTTAGCAGAAAAATTATTATATGTATATTGATTGAATAAGACAACTTTATTTGTGTATTTTACTCAGACTGAGCACTAACGGTTATATTTTCAGACTTATTTTTTAACCTTTTATTAAAACAGTGCGGAGGTGTTATGTATTCATTAAATGTTTTTGTATTTAATCATGTATAAAATATTTTAGCAGCCAAATATAGCAACAAAACTAGTCAGACAGCTTTACATGCAATAAATGAATTATATGTTCTAATTATACTCTGATTTCAGAACTGAACAAAAGTATGAGTGTGATGCAAGTCTACCTGTCTTTCTATATTTCATGCATGACTACTCTGCAAGAATTTTTATTAGCACTGTGAGCTATGGAAAATGATTCATTCTGTAATAATTCACTTTAAAATGTGTTTTAAGTGTAGAACAACAAAACAAGATTTAATGGCCTGAGTTCAATAACATGTTGATTGCAGCGTGGCATGAAGACAGACATTTGTATATATGGCCCTAAGCTTCAGGGAATAAATTCTCTCAGCATTTACGCCAATGCTTTAAAAGCTCCAAAGTACTTTCAGAAAATATTTTAGAGCTCTGTAAGTTGTCATATTAACATTGGAGAACACTAGCAACAATTGATATCTTAGAATTCAACATGCACATAACATATGATCCAGCAAAGCAGGCAATTGTGTTCAAAGCTGTCTATATTTATTTTTCTTGTTTCCAGTGATCAATATATAATATGTTACATCTGTCTGTCTATCTATCTATCTATCTATCTATCTATCTATCTATCTATCTATCTATCTATCTATCTATCTATCTGTCTGTCTGTCTATCTATCTATCTATCTATCTATCTATCTATCTATCTATCTATCTATCCATCTATCTATCTGTTTCAGTTTCTTATTGTAAATTTCTTGGTGGGTGCCTGGGTATCTGGTGTGTGTGTGTGTGTGTGTGTGTGTGTGTGTGTGTGTGTGTGTGTTTGCTGAGGTCTTAGTCTTTATATACATATTTGACCTATATCAGCCAGGTGGCAACATGATCACCAAGGCTTGATTAAAATGCCATATGTCTTCAGCTGAGGTGTCAATAAATAGTTATTCTATAATAAGGCAGAACAGTACCTGTAATAGAGCAGTTGTGTTATTGGTATTTACATCAACACCTCTCTTTCCAAAATGTAACTACTACTTTTAAACCATACAAATTATATTTCTTATATTTTGCCTAAACTAATGCAAATGTTTCAACTCCTTGGCATTTATAGTTCACCTAAAGAATACATGAGGTTAATACCAAACACCATTGCCTGGGCAACTCTTAATACATGTTCTGAAATGATTGTCATGGTTAATTTAGACATTATAGTTCAGCATGGCTTCACACCACTAATTTCTAACTGCACAGAAATGTATACAAAAATGGCAGAAATAATGTATTTGACTGGATTTTGGTTTTACACTCAGTCAACATATCTACCTCTAGTTTACTCCACCTCATCTTCAGTGCCCATCAGTTAGAGAAAGAAACATGTTCATCCCAGCTTGATCAGTCTGCAGTCTTTAAACTCCAGCTGTTCCTTTCTAAAATCAGTCCACAAGTTAGAAGCAACATTAACTTCATTCAGTAGCAATATATATTCTCTTGAACTTAATTTCCATTGATGTTGTTGATAATGGGTGACCTGATGGCAGAAATCAGGGCAAAAAGAACAGAATATGAGCACTGCTAGAGTCCACATAGGTGAGGCAACAAGAATAAAAGAGGACATTCTAGATTTCTGTCTGGCAAATGGCTTGATGGTGGCCAACACATGGTTCAGCAAGAAAGACAGTCACAAGATCCAATATAAGAGTGGCCAACATGCAACTTAGGTGGACTTCCTTCTAGTAAAGAAAGTGCAGTGGGGTAGAATCAGTGACTTCAAAGTTAGTGAGACAGTTGCCTCACAGCAAAAAACACTTGTTGGCACACTCAGCTGCAAGCCATGGTCAGAGAAGGCTCTGTTGATCTAAGGTCAACAGACACTGGGCTGAAGATCCAGAAGTTGAATGGAGAGAAAGCACAACAATTCAAGAAATTACTCAAGGCTCTAGCACCTCAAGAAGAAGAGGAAATATGTGGGCATGAAGAAAAAAGAATGGCAGACCCTCAAAACAGCATGTGTGCATGTGTGAGGACTACAGAACAGATATGCATCCAAGCCATGTATGGAGGCAACACACATAAGAAAAGCTGGTGGTGGAATGCAGAAGTCCAGGAAGTCATCAAAAGAAAGTGTAAAGGAAAAAGTGAGTGATAGAAAAGATGGACCAGGTTAAGAAGCAAAATAGGTGGCTAACAAAGAGGCTAAGAAAGGAGGTGCAATAGCAAACAAGGCATCAGAGGCACTATTCCAGCTTCCGGAAAGAGGCTCAGAGATGGCACAAAAAAGTCCATCGGGTTGTAAGGCAAAGGCAGAAAGATAAAATATAATAGTCAGAAACCCTTCATAAGGAATGCCAGCAACAACCTGCTCAGCAGTCCACAGGACATCCAAGATGATAGAAGGAGTACTTCTATCAGTTTCTAAATAAAGAAAACCCCACAAAGCTGTACTGCACCAGGCACAGCCTATGAAGATGGGATAGGATAGGAGATGGAATAGGAGGTGACAACCCTAGAAGTAAGAACAGCATGTAGGAGTGTGGCATTAAATAGGGTGAGATGACAACAGTTAACATCACACCCCAACCCCACGGAGAAAACAGGATTAAGGGAGAAGATGATGATGATGACGATGATGAACTTAGTTCCAATTACAACTTTCTGAGTTAGAAGGCTCACTCTTCTTGGATGACAAGTGATCTAAAAAGCATATTTTTCTTTATGGACAATCCCTAGGTCTTAACAGCAAAAGTAAGACTCTGTTCCCAGAATATATACCCACAATAAAAGAGAGTAGTGCTGAGCTATTGTAAGATGCTGTGAATAGAATTATTTCCTACATTGGCAAGTTAAGTCCCTGAAAGACTTATGAGAAGAGATTCACTCAATTTCCTATCTAGGAATACTACCCCCAACTTCCCTTTTTCCGTATTTACAATAAAAAATGGTAGATGACTTATTTAACCAGTACTTTGAATCAGCAGTGCCACATGCTCATATTTTATTCATCACTAGTCTCTGTGAATCTCTAACTGAAACTCAGTACAACTTTTACCTCAATATAACCAACATGAGAGAAATTAAGAAATCCTAGATACAATAAAAATTAAGCGCCCACCCATAAATGACAAAGTGCTACCCAGATTCATAAACATAGCTTCCTACCTCTCAGCTACTGCACTTTCACATCTGATAAATACAAACATCTCAGAAAGGACAGTGCCTGCACTGTGGAAGGAGGGTTATGTTACCCTTATCCATAAAAGTGATAAGTTCAGTGAATTCACTAATTTTAGGCTTTTATCTATTTTAAATCCTTTATCAAAAATCCTAGAAAGGGTATTGCATTTCATTCATGCAAAAATTCCCCAGGATTCAGCAAGCTCTACATGGCATGCAGGAATAGCGCAAGAGCTGCTGCAGGCAATATGGCTGCCGTGCGATCCAGGAATAAGCTCCCGAGACATGCACGAGGGCTCCTGCACTATTCCCTCACGGACACAGCTCCTGTATGCAAATTACCTCATTTGCAGGTGATAAACATGAAAATGAGGTGAATTTGAGATCCAGGAAGCTGGCAGCCGGCCGTGCAGGACTAGTGTAGTCTGCAGAAATGTACTCGGTTAGTAACCGAGTACATTTCTGCAAACTACAAAACGGAGCCATGACAGCTCCAAATAAAGGGTGTATATAATATGAAAACCATGCCAATGGTCAAATATATGGCCACTAGCATGGAAAGCAGTTGCAAAAAAAAAACAACTTTTATTTTTTTTTTAGCCGATTTCAGCTGTTTAAGCGTAGGGCAGTGGCGCACAAATGGGATCGGGCCGAAAATAAAAAAAACTTGAAATAAGCATTCTATCCAAAATCACAATTTTGCCATTATACTCAATGGCAGGAAGAAGACAACATGGCCAGTGAATAGTGGTTGCTAAGGGGGAAGGCTCAGTGTGGAACTTGTAACTAGACATTAGCAGGCAATCCTATGCAAATGAGGGGAGTGATACTGAATCCTAAATCCCCCTCATGGCTAGCCTGCACCCAACTGTGTCGGTGCAGGAAGACCATGGTGCAAGCCTGAGAGCTAGCTGACATCATAGAGGGGTGTGTCAGGCATACTGTAAGCTTATTGGAGCCCTGTGGTTCGGGTTTGCCCTGAGCTTAGCAGAGCTAAGCAAAGGGGTGTGTCTAAGGCTGCCTAGCACTCTTTACATTGCCTAAATGGGTGTGCGCACTGCGCACCGTGTTTAAAGAGAAAAAAAAGTAAACCAGGAAATATCAGCTCAGTGCACATCTGAACACTGTGTTTGTGCAGCGCGCCCCCACACTTAAACACAAAGGCAATGGGAAGGGAAAACAGCAGTAGGAAGGTAATCAAGGAGAACTAGCATAGCTAGCAGGTGAACTGTATCAGAAACAGCCACTTACACAGGCAGCAGCCCAGCCAAGCCCAGCACACCACTATAAACTATGCAAACACCTTTCCCTCTGTTTTTTCCCACAAACTCTACACCTTCGGTGTACACAAGCGGGGAAATTCTACCAAACAAAAGCAACAAAATGATAAGGGCTGCAGCAGCTATCAATAATCAACATGTGGAAGAGGCTGAGGGTGGTGAAGATGAGAATGCTGACAACCAACCCACAGTGAGAAGAAGGAGAAGAGTGTACAGACCCAGGGTAACCTACCAGGCACTACATGAGCTGGAGATAGTGGAGTGCAATAGAGTGGACAGGGACCTCCTACAGCAAATTGTTGAGCTGTGCTGGCCACACCTCACACACAGAACCAACAAATGGGAACCCATCCCAGTGGATACCAAGGTATGTGTAGACCTAAGAATACTAGCCACAGGTACCTTCCAAAGACCAACTGGGGGATATGGAGATCTCACAGGCAGCAGCATCCAGGGTACTCCAGCAGTTCCTGGATGCCATGTCAGCACATGCCAGTGAGCATGTATATTTCTACAACAGCCGTAAGGGGTTGGCCAGCAATATGCGTCTCTTCCACCAAATAGCAGAATACGCTGAGGTAGTGGGTGCTATAGACTGCACGCACATATGCATCAAAGCACCACCCAGTGAGCAGGGTAGGGTCTACATCAACCGCAAGGGCTTCCCCTCCATCAACTGCCAAGTCATGTGTTCTGCCCAGGGCATTATAATGAATGTATATGCTGGCTACCCTGGAAGCTATCATGACTCCCACATTTGGCATCTGATGCAGCTGTACCAGAGATTTTCCAATGGGGACATCCCTTACGGCCACCTAGTGGGGGATACTGGTTACGCACTGGAGCCATGACTGATGACACCCATCAAAAATACACACACACCAGAACAAGAACTCCATAATGAGGCACACGCACAGACCAGAATCATAATAGACTGTGTGTTTGGGATGATCAAGTCATGGTTCCAGTGCCTGGACACATCTAGTGGAGCCTTGCAGTACTCACCAGCTACATGTACCAAAATTGTCATCGTATGTGCCATGCTACACAAAATGATCATGTGGAAACAGCTGCAGCAGGAACAGCATGTGGCAGGGCCACACAGCCCCCCACCACTGCCAAGGCCTGCACAGGCACAGAGTAACTTGGAGGAGAAACAACCTGAGCCTGCCCCAGTAGGCAGAAGGAGGCATGCCAGTATGCCCAGGCCATGGCAAAGAGGCAACGCATAGTACATACACTGACATGGTAGGAACCCAGGGAATGACACCTCTCTCTGACTTGCACATACAGTAAAAGGGATGACAAACATCTCACTACCTGTGCTTAACCATGTAAAGGGAGTGTACTATGTGCATCCGACATAGTCAGCCCTCCAGCACCATCCTCAGTACTGGCACAGCCACAAGGTAAGTCACTCTTCCTATCAATTGCTGAATGGAGTAGTATGAGTTGTTTCTTGTATGTATGGTATGGATGTGATCATGCAAGGGAATTGGGTGGCTGAATGAGATACCAACAGATCGTAGGCACCTATAGTGGCAGCATGAGATCTGTAACAAATACTGGTAACATCACAGTAGCCAGTACTAGACAAGTTAACAAACTTACTGCAGGAAATGTGCTGGGCCACATGTGTGTCTATAGGACACACACATACCAGTCAGGGAGGCTCACATACCCAACAACAGTCTCAGCCAGCAGGACAGGTGTAGACAAACACAAACAAAGGCTGTGCTAAGGCCTCTGATTGATGGGTATGGAGAGCATCCCCCCAGACCTACACAGACAGACTACAACAGGTCAGACAGTGGGATGTTAGTTCTGAAGGGTAAGAAGTCAGAAACTGAAATGTAGGTCTATCAAACCTAAGACCTTTAGTGCACTGATATGCTTCTAGTCAGAATGATAGGTCAGAATACAGAGTGAAATGGAGTACCTGAAATACCAGTACAGTCATAGCAAATGTGTACAAGTGTCAGGTGTGCCCCCCCAATCCTATGTAGAAATGCAGTAACAGTCAGGTGTGCCCCCCAATCCTATGTAGAAATGTAGTAACAATCAGGTGTGCCCCCCCAATCCTATGTAGAAATGTAGTAACATTCAGGTGTGCCCACCAATCCTATGTGGAAATGTAGTAACAGTCTGGTGTGCCCCGCAATCCTATGTAGAAATGTAGTAACAGTCAGGTGTGCCCCCCAATCCTATGTAGAAATGTAGTAACATGTATGTGTAGGTATAATAACAGTGGAGCACAGATTACCTGAGCTGGCCAAGGTGGCAGGATAGATTGTAGCTTGTGTATAATATGCAGGGCTGTGTGTGGTAGGTTGGTGTGTGTCATATATTGTGTGAGAGTGGTCTGTATGTATGCATGGTGAGGTTTGTCCTGGTGGCCATTGGCCAGTACTGCCGATGACAGGGCCAAGTTCTCACAACTGCAGTGCCAAAAACAATGCTTCCCAGCAAAACACATTCCTGCAGTAAGCCATAGTAAATGTTTGGAATTAATATGTGTCACCATCTGAAAAATGGACATGGAATGAATGTAGGCCCAGACATACAAGGGGGAAGTACCCTAGACAGACAGTGTATAATATCTAACTGTCAGATGGACACACACTTGGAATTGTACATACAGGTTAGCAGCACATTACTTGGGCTTGTAGTAGGGAATATCAATGTTGTCTGGCCAAACACTGGCAGTCCACAGAGGTCATAGGTATGAAGTATTGAGAAACAACTGATGTTCCTGCATAAGCCAGCATAAGTGAAATGCCCCTTGCATATCTGTGAGTCAGATGCAAGTTGTGTCCATAGCAAACATGCACCCAGCTCACCCCACCATCACCCACAGGTATCTCTCCGGTCTTTTCCCTGCTGTTGAGAATGACTACAATATGACCCCCACCTCTGTATGGCAATAGGTAAAGAATGCAGCATGCAGAACAGGTGTGTCCCTAGCTGTAAGCAGCACCCTGCCAGCATCCACACCACTGGATCAATAATGACAGAAGGTACTGGCATGAACACCTTGCACACCTACCCTGTCACCCCAGGGGAGTATAGTGTATTGCAGTCTGGGACTGTAGGAGTGACAGAATGCAATGGCCTGCTACAGCTGGCCTGCATCACTACCAAATGGCCTACAGTCCTCTGCCAAAGGCCTGTGTCTCACCCATAATGCCAATGTATGTTATGTCATGGACTCCCAAATAACAACATAACACAGTCCACAGAACCCATATGCAAGGCCATGTGGACAAATCACAGTAACATGTCCACCATGTCCTACTGCATGAACTGTGGACCAACACCAAATTACTACTGGGATAAGGTGATAACTATAGGGAAAGTATCAGAGAATGTTTGCATAATGTTTGCAAGAGGATAGAATAATAGAGGGGGGTAGGAGCATGGGCAGCATGGAGTGTGTGAAGTCTGAAACTCAGCTATGTGCACATACTATCCCTGGATGCAAACACAAGAATGACTGTTTACAAACCTGCTTGTAAACCACAGTGTGAAGGGGTAATGTCCAGAATTATAACCCCTGTATCTGGGTAACCTGTGTGAATCTGTACAGCTGTGAGGTATGGCCAGAACAGGATATGGCCATACTGCCACGTCGATGGATGAACAAGCATGGGATCTTCAGCTACCACTGTACCAAGATACTGAACCATTTACACAGATCCAGCAGCAAGTGTCTGCAGATTCCCCTTCAGAATGGCATGATTGTGCAAGAATATGTAGGCTGCTGACCACAATACTGGACACAGCTGCATTGATCATGTGTTCCCCAGGACAGCACTGCAAGAAAATATGTATACCTGACAGTACTTGATGACATAAATCATCACAGTGTAAAACAGTACATATGTCTGAATATCTCTGCTAACACCAAGACCATGTATCAGAAGCAGCACAGACACAATTACCTATAGTAACCCACTATCCTTTGCCCATTTTGACCTCATATTGTCAACTGATGTACAGATATCCCACATAAACAGGTTGCCAGCTGTAGATGTAGAGCACAAAAGCCTGCCCTGGAGTACAATCTACCTAGAATGGATTCACACATTCAATACAGAAGGTCATACTGGGTATACTCCCACACTTAGAAATGAAGGCCATGTTAGACAACAAAATACTGAAAGGTCATACTGGGCATGCTCGCACACTTATAATGAAGCCCATGTCTGGCAACAACAGTGGACCATACATATCTGACAGTACCAGATGCTAGTGCATACAATCCCCAGTACGCACCAGCCATGCTTTGCACACACATTGGATAGGAATACACACATATATCCAAGGACAACACACTATAATAGGCCAAAAATACACATACATAGATGTGAGGAAGAGAGTGACAATGACAAAGAGCCTCCCATCATGAGGCCTGTCTCACCCAGCACACATCCAATTGGCTAAAACCACATGATGTGCAAATGTCAATCACCGTAGACATTTGCCTCTGGTATCCCTCAGCACTATAGTGTCTGTGGTGCATGTGCTAACTGTGTAACATGACTGCACAAATCAATAGTCATCTAGCAGTTGTATACATGTACCTGTGGAATATAAACCTGTGTGTGCCGGAGTGTTGTGTGTCTACCTTTAGATGAATGAGTTATGGCCCATGTACACACACTGCACTCCCTATTGCCCTACTATGGCACGCCTCCTGATGTCTTCACCTTGAAATACACCTTTGGGGGAAAGTAGCCTGGTAATCTCTGTGGCATGTGCTATAACTGCGTAATGCTGTAATGTGATATACTAATTAGGTAGGAGTTCTAATCCCAGACATGGCGAGTGTGTTTGTTTGCCTTTGTAGGGATCAATGCTTTTAAGACCATTCACTGTCAATACAACTTCCATTGTCCTACTTTGGCAAGCCTGCTGATGTCATTCACTTCGAAATACACCTTTGGGGAAGAAA
Organism: Protopterus annectens; assembly: GCF_019279795.1. Taxonomy (NCBI): domain Eukaryota; kingdom Metazoa; phylum Chordata; order Ceratodontiformes; family Protopteridae; genus Protopterus; species Protopterus annectens. Next base: position 989,353,256 of record NC_056739.1, on the reverse strand, counting down.
TAGCCCAGTAGGCTCCATGGCATGTGCTGTAATTGCATAATGCTGTAGTGTGATTATACTAGTTAGGTAAGAGTTCTATTCCCAGACATGGCAAATGTGAAACTCTGCATGTTTGTGTGTGTACAGATCCATGTTTTTTGGCCATTCAGTCACTACACACACCTAAAATGGAGAACATAAATAACTGTGCAGTAACAGAGACCTGATCCAAGGCTCCAGAGAGCACCCCTGCAATACCAGGTACAGCTGTCACCACACCTGTTGGCCACCAAACCAGGACCAAAACAATAAAGTTGGAGGAGTGTCCATATTCACCAAGGATATTCACACCACCAGACTACTTGCTCAACAGAATGTGTCTAAAATACCCCCGGGGCAAATAACAGTAGCTTAGACTGCATTCCAAATTGTATAGCTTGTTACAGATCTCCCACCATGCCTCATGATACCCACTACAGCTTTTGAAACATACTGTGAAATATTATGATACAAGCAAACACCCTAATACTGGGTGACATACACTACCCTGCTTAACTGGGAAAATTACTTGTGTACCAACACGTGTGCCCAACGGATCTTGGAAGTCATAATTCCCAATGGCCTGGATCAAGTAACCCATAGTCCCACCAGGGGATCAAATATCCTAGACCTGGTCATTACCAACATGGGAAATCAATACTCCACACCTATGGTCACCCCATCAGTGGTCAGGTCTGCCCATGAGCTCATCACCCTTAACATCAACATCCCTCCCCCACACCCCAGTAAGGAAACCTCTGTAACACACATCTCCAAAGCTAATTTCATGCCACACATGTCAAACGTGACTAATGTAATGACACCCATGCAGATGGGAACTGAAAGGATGACTGCTAAATCATACATAAAGGCACTGTATGAGCACATTCACTTGTGCATGAATCATGCCATCTAATATAGAACAAAGACGCACCTCTCCAAGATAAGGAAGCCAATGTGGTGGCCCCCTTACCATTAACATACTGTACAACAAAAGGACAAAACTGTTACAGAAACGGGGGAATTTCCAGGATGCAAAATACTCCCTTACCAGCTACAATAAGTAGTAGAGATCCCTCATAACATCCGCCAAAGCTAGTTATGAACATAATATAGCCAAAGATGTCAAAGACAACTACAAGCCGTTTCCATAGCTATGTGAGGAATCTAAATGGCAATGCTCAGAACTGCTCTGAGCTACAACAGGATGGTATTAAAAATACTGCTCCCAGGGATATTGCCAATATCTTGGCAGATCAATTCAGTGCCAACTGCACCCCCCTCCCAACCCCCAAAGGGCCCATCTCAACACGGAAAGATTGCCAGATTCCGGTAATAATGGCGACATAGGTAAGAAACACACTCAACAGAGCTATGACAACAGCAGCCATGGGACCAGTCAACATCCCAGGCTGTGTACTACATGAGTTACACACTGAACTGGCACCTCACCTATGTGCCATGTCTAATCATAGCCACACCTCAGGCTTCATGCCCACTGTGTGGCGCACAGCTACAGTTATCCCAGTTCACATGGGGGGGGGCTCCACCTTGGATCCTGGGAACTACAGCCCCATCAGTATAATGTGCCTGATCTGCAAGGCCATGGAATGTATCATCATGGAAATTAAAACAAAGACATTGGCAACCTGCAAACACTAGACCCTAACTAGGTTGGGTTTGTGAAGGGCCGATCATGTCACCTCAACTTGAATGACAACTATGAATCCATCTCCAGAGCTGTGGATGAGAGTAAGGTGGTTCACAAAGCCTATCCAGACCTCTCCAAGGCCTTCAACACCATCCCTCAGTCTGGAATCATAGATAAATGTATCAAGCTGGCCATTAATCCCTATGTCATCCGATGGGCTGCCAACTGCTGTACTGACAGAACCCACACTGTAAATGTAGGTGACACTACCCCAGCCCCAACAAGTGACAGTTTGAGTACTTTTAGGGTTCTGTCCTGGAACCGTACTTGTTTGGCATCTACTGCTCTGAAGTACAGTCCAACAGTAAGGGACAGTGGCAAACAAAGGTCACAGATGACTGCACACTGGGAGCCAATATTGAATCCCCACATGATGTGGATATTCTACAGAAGGGCCTTACAGAAAGACACGCTTGGTACCTGAGCCATGGCCTCAAGATTAATGCCAAGAAATATATAGTTATCCCCTTTGGGAAGGGACATGTACCTGTGGAGTACCACTTAGGTGGCAGTACAATAAACACCTAAAGTGTGATAAATGACTTAGGGACACAGGTGGACAGTGGTCTCACCTTTGATAACCACATTGCCACAACAGTCAGGAAACTGACCTATGTGGCACACCTCCCACTAAGGTCTTTACATCCAGGAAAAGGAGGCTATTGTCCCACTGTAGTCATCTCTCAGTAGACCCAGTACAGACTACAATGGCCCGTTACGTATGTACCTCATAAGACATCTGCAACAACTAGAGAGGCTGCAGACATACCTCATGAAATGAATCACAGGCCTAAACCAGATGCCCTATGCTGACTGTCTGAAAATCATCCAGCTATTCTCTGTCACGTATTGTGTTCTCAGAGGCGATCTCTGGTTAACATACCATGCCATGTCAAACCCAAAGCTGTTGCACATGCTACACTTAAAGAATTCCAAACCCTCACAGCCACATGCTCCAGGAATCCAAATCTTGTCATCACAATGAACAATACATGCTGGAGGGATGTGTTCCTGACCCAGAGACACCCCAGACTCTGGAATAGACTGCCCATACATGTCAATCAGAGTGCCTCTTTGGTCCTCTTCAAAAGGAAGCTGGACAATTGGATAGAAGATAGGAAACTGACCCCAGGGATCATGTCAGCTGCCCTGCTAGACAGGAGTCCAGGGAAGTAAATATTGTGGGAAGACATAGCCAGGGAATTGTTATGTCTAGGCATGTATAGGCCCTAGGGCTAATAGCCTAGTATCAACCTATGAACCTATGAACTTATGAACTACACTTTCCATTGCCCAACCTTGCCAAGGTTGCTGATGTCATTCACTTTGAAATACACCTTTGGGGAAAAATTGCCCAGCAATCTCCATGACACATCCTACACATGTGTAATGCTGTAGTGTGATATACTAGTTAGGTAGGAATTCTATTCCAAGACATGGCAAGTGTAGACATTTGTGTGTATGTTTGTTTGTCTGTGTAGGGAGCAATGCTTTTGAGGCCATTTGCAGTTACTATAACCTCCATTGTCCTGCTTTGGCAAGCCTGCTGATGTCATTCACTTTGAAATACACCTTTGGGGATAAACTAGCTGATTAATTTTCATGGCATGTCCTATAACTGCGTAACACTGTAGTGTGATATACTAGTTAGGTAGGAGTTCTATTCGCAAACATGGCAAGTGTAGAAGTTTGATATACACCTTTGAGGAAAGAGCTGCCCAGTAATCTAAGTGGCACATGCTATAACTGTGTAATGCTGTAGTGGGATATACTAGTTAGGTAGGAGTTCTATTGCCAGACATGGCAAATGTTGAAGTTTGTGTGTTTGTCTGTCTGTGTAGGGAGCAATGCTTTGGAGGCCATTCACAGCCACTACAACCTCCATTGCTCTACTTTGGCAAGCCTGCTGATGTCATTCACTTTGAAATACACATTTGGGGAAAATAGCCCAGTAATCTCCATGGCATATGCTATAACTGTGTAATGCTGTAGTGTGATGTACTAGTTAGGTAGGAGTTCTTATCCCAGACATGGCAACTGTGAGACTTGGTGTGTGTGTTTGTCATTCATGTCCTGGGTGGAGGTAGCAGTGAGTGTGTAACAACAGGACTCATTGAAGAGCAGGTTTTGCAAATTTCTAATGTGCTGGGCCTATTATATGTCAGGAAGTCCACCTTACAAGGATAACAGATGTCAAACAGCAGAGAGGCTTGGGTAGACAATCCATACCCCTACATGTGACATCAAGGCCTGGTGAAAAATATAGGCAACCCTTATATTACCCAGAGAACACTCTCAACCCATGTTTCATACACATACACACTTGGCTAGGCAACATCCACTATGTTGGTAGTATTGCCCACAGATAGTAACCATGGTGTGATTGCAGTGGACTACAGAGCGCATAGCACCCTGTCCCATCCCTACAATAAGCACATAATTACACACAGTGCTCCTTCACTATGTTCCCCACTGGACAACTACAAGAACTGCAGAGCCAGCAAATATAACCCACAAAGGACATACCATGCCTTATAAACATGCCCTGTATGGACAGGTGCCACTGACACTCGAGAATACCTGTATCATGCTGTCAATGTAGGTGCAGGGTCAACCTGGTGTCCATTGCCAGTTCTTACCACATGAGGCCAGGAATGGGACATCTGATGATAACATTCTGTGTACACAACATGCCCCAGGCACACAAGGTACACTTCCACATGTCACAGAACATGCATGTGGGATGTGTGCACATCCCAGACACCGTCCATGTCATGGACTATAGAACACACACATGGCAAGCACTGCACAGCACTGGCCACCCACAAAAGTAACCCAGATGACTGGATGGTGAATACAATACCCACCTGTGTGGGCCAATCCAGACACTAAACACCTGAGCCACACAGCAGACCATTGTCATGTGGCCTGATGCCAAGGTATACCCTTTACCTGGCCTTGTACAGCCTTCTGGCACTGTCAACTACTACACATCTGTGAAGCAATGCACCCATTCATGTCAGTACTGGCAACCTGTGTCTGTGTGTGTGTGGAATATAATGATTTGGATGCCATTCACACTCACTACACCTCCGATCAACCTACTGAAACATGTCTACTGATGTCAGACACCTTGGCATACTCTTTGTCCATATATCATCCTGATAACCCCTGTGGTGCATTTGATACATGTGTTTTCCTGTATTGTGGCAAACTATCTAGTTAGGAAGTCTAATCCTGACACTGCCAACTGTGATAATGTGTGTGAGTCCCTGAGAGAGTGTGGATGTGTCGACCTTGACACCTGTTCATGTGGCCAGGCACATGTACTACACCTACCTTATCTCTCCTTTATCACTGTTGCATATGTCACTCACCATCGAATATACCTTTGGACACCTCCACAACATATAAGCTCTGTGGTGCATGCAATAACCGTGTAGACATGTGACAGCAATACATAGTCAGGCAGGAGTTTGAAACCCTGTACTAGTAAGTGTGTGACACAAACATGCTTAGGTTTTACTCTCCCACCCCCTCCCTGTCTTACTTTTTCTCTGTCTCTCTCACTCCCTCTCTGGTGGATGTGGAGAAGTATACCAGCTTTGCTTAGGCAGCAGCTTGTGTTTTGTAAGGGATGCTCATGATCAGCTGATAGCCTCTGCACAAATTACAGTTCCCCACTAGCTGATTGCATATGGGACAGCTGTGGTAACATTCTCATAGCCAATTGCATGGAAACACACTCCTATAACTAGGAACATCCTGTGGGTGTTGGCCCTTTTCATTCAATTTGAGCAGGACTCGATGTTGGTGTTTGGCAAACAGCATCATAGATAGTAGTGGGATATACCTCTAACAACATACACTGTGGAGACAGGCCAACAAACAGGAGAGGGATGTTCCAGCCATAACTTCAGAATGTAAGTGTTGCTCTTCTGCATTTAGAGTAATGTTGGTTTAACAGGGTTTGTGTGGATATGGCCGGTCTACATGATCTAATACCTGTCATGACAGTGTTATGTGTTTGAGGAAACACCCACCTGTAGGATTATCAGCAGACTGGCCAGTGTTTGGAGTCTTATGTGTCTTGTGTTACTCACACTTCACCTATGTTAGAACTGCAGAAGCATAGTCTGAGGATTACAGTCAGTACATGGTGACAGCCATTAGAGTTACTGACTTCATATCCCTCATAGGACATATGTCACAACAAACCCTGTTGCAACAGTAAATGTATGAGGGTATCACAGCAACATGCCAATGTTGACCCAGTGTTTGAAGCTCCAGCCACAAGTCTGTCAACCTTTGTACATATGTCATGCAGTAAGAGGTGCATATGTTCTGTACACCATTATGTATTGACATCATACCTGATAACAGGCCAGTCAGATATCAGACTGCTAGACATTTTATGTATAGTAGGGGTTATTTCTGAGGACATAACCTGGGCATTCTGTGGTTGTGTGTACAGTAGTGGGGTCTGTGTACTTATGGTGATTTCTGACAGTATGTGTATTGCAAATACGTACCTTGGCCTCTGTACAGACTGTGGTAGATGTCATTGTTCTTGGTCCTGTTCTATCTGATGTTACATGCTGCTCCAGTGTATGGTACCCTATCAGCTCACATGTTTGTAGGGCCAAACACACACGTGTCCCATACCACAGACAGGCATTGGACCACACCGTGTCGTGACCCAGTATATGTAGGGTTAGTGTGTGAGTGGCACATATAAGGATGATGTTGATCAGACAGCCCATACAGTGTAATATTAAGCTTGCATACCATATGTGGCTGTGGTTGGGTTCACATTGGTTCTTGGTATGCACTTTCTCACATGTGTCTGTTACTCTGTGCTGTGACATGCATGTAGATCCTGTGATAATCACAGGTACATGTGTATTCCCCCATACAAAATGTAGGTCAGTGTTGTGTCAGTCTGCCTGCAGTTTGCACAGTGCTTTGTTACATGCCTAGCAGCTTAGTGTAATTACCCAGTGTGATGTTATGGCCAGATATTTGCAAGATGTACTTCTGCCAGGCCACCATAACTGTTGTGTATTTCTGACAAAGCTGTGGAATGCTGTACAGATGTATGTCACTAACTAGTGGGTAGTCTGTGGGCATGTGACCTCTGCAACACCAGTTATGTGTCAGGACAAACAGGAGTTTGTGAATGCATAAACTGCATGGGCATATGTAGTCCAGTATTTATGTGATATAACCATGTACATGGCTGTTAACATCCACATTGTCAGGCTTGGTCCACATGTCTTGCACTAAGGGGATCTGTGTATACCTCTGGACTGACTAGAATGTGCTAGACTGTCCACATATATTGGTCACATCTCTGCTGTAGTCCACAGGATCATTACTGTGCTATCAGTGGTACTATGATGTGCGTAGGATGTCTGTCAGTAACTGATGGTGTACATGACAATAGCAGATGTGACCTCCCACACACAACATGTCTGTTAAGACATCCCCTGTTACAGTAGTGAAAGTCTACATATATATACCTGCTATACATACATGACATCCCCTTGCACTAAGAGGTTGTGACTATTGGTGCTGAGGTATGATTCCACTCCATGTTCTGGACATATGGTAAACATATATGTATATATATATATATATATATATATATATATATATATATATATATATGTATATATATATATATATATATATATATATATATATATATATATATATATATATATGTATATGTATATATATATCTATATATATATATATATATATATATATATAGATATATAGATATATATATAGATATATACACATATACATATCTACCTACATATATGGATATATATGTACATGTATATGTGTCTACACATATACAGATATATAGATATATATATACACATATAGTTATAGATATCTAAGCAACATATATATATATATATATATATATATATATATATTACAGAGATATCTATAAATGGCCATATATATGATTCACTATACAGATGTGTATAAATACATATACATGAATATATATATATATATATATATATATATAAACTGAAAATCAATATTACCATAGAGTTCCAATAAGTGCTCGAACACCCTTGGTATGTGCCTCCTCTGATTTCGTTATGTGGCCAAACTTCTAATAGCGATATGATACCCTTTCGCTGAACAATGTTACCGCTTGTAACAAAGAGTCTGCGACTGTAGCCTGTGCAATTTCTAATATTCTTCTGAGCAGCACGCCAGTCAAATGTATTCAAAAACTGGTTTATTGAATCGTAGTGTTTATAAAAATGAATGGTTAAAACTGAAGTTACAGTAATAACTCCTGCTTGTTCACACACTTAATACACGCAAAAAACAAATGCGTTAAAATTCAAAGTGCGAAACAGATAACTGTACGCTAAAAAAAACTGTCATAAAACCTTAGCGAACACTGGTTAAGTGCTTTCACCCAAAACCTTATGGGCTTCTTCAGAACATCATTGTTCTAATCAATCAAATATTTAAAATCTTTTAGGCGCCAAAAAAGCCTTAACTGTTTGAATCTTTAAAGTGACAGTGCTGTGTAAATAACTCTAATGTTAAAGATGATGTAGAACTACCTTAATCACATAATTCTAAAGAATACTGTTAAAAACTATTACAATAGTAATAAAACATTATAATAATATCATACTGATTTCATAACTAAATAACAATATTAATAATAACTAATACAAATGAATAATAAAATGAAGAATGAAAATGAAAAAATTGATAAAAATAAAATACAACTAAATACAGTGTTAAATAATTTTCCTTCAGTGACTGACATGCCCCGATGTTTTTAAACAATTTCTCATCTAACATCCTATCACTAGCCTTTCTATAAAATGTATATATATAGATTTGTATTCTTTATTTATATATATGTATAGTGACTCATATATTTAAAATATGATAAATTAGTAAACTTATTGATACTATTAAATATGTTTTGACAATAACATCATTGTGGTTAGAACAGTAATAACTAAAACACTAAGATGTTACAAAATTCCCAAATGGGATATTGTCCATGTTTATATTCTACATAACAACTACATTCCTTATTAAACTGTATTTAATAACTAATAAACTATCAATATGAGATTTACATATTGAACTCCAGAATAGCCTTAAATGAAATACTATCGTTGAGTCCCGGAGGTGTAGTTGCATCTGTAAAGATTTGCCACCATGCTTCTCTGTAATTTAAGAATTTTTTGTTATCTCTACCCCTGGGGTCATTGCGAACTAGATCTAATAGGGCAAACTTAAAATGATGTTTAGGACCTTTTTGTTCTATGTGCTTAAATAATGCACTTTTCTGATCCTTCTTTCTAATATTATACATGTGCTCATAAATGCGTTTTTTTAAACATCTTTCCGTTTTTCCCACATAATAACTAAAACACTCTTGTCAAACAGCAATGTAGACAACCATCTTAGAGTTACAATTCCCTTTGATAGGTCTGATTCTAGGTCTAAAGATGTTGTTAAGTATAATTTCCTTTTTGTCAAGTATGTAACTGCATTGTCTGCATGATCCACATTTATTTGTGTTTTGATCCATGTCATTCCTTTTTTCTCCATTGTGTCTACTTCCTTTGTCCAACAATCTTTTAATGTTGCCTCCCATCTTATATACCATTGCTGGTTTGTCTCCTACTGTGTTCCTCAGTGTTTCGTCACTAGATATTATGTACCAATACTGTATAATAATTTGTGTCACCTCATCAGTTCTAGGACTATATAACATAATTAAAGATTTTTGTTTATCTCCATTCATTTTATCCTTTCCCAATAATTTACCATTACTCCCGTAACCATGGTTTATTTCATTGCCTAAACCTAACAAGGGTTTGTATTTGTTACCCCATAAACTTAATACATAAATATCCGTATCTTTTAATAATTTCTCAGGATAGTCTCTCTCATGAAACATAGTGTGAATGTATTTTATTTCATCCAATAAGGTTTTGTATTCAGAAGTCATTCTCATGGCCCTTATGCATTGCCCCTTGTATATATTTTGCTTCATCTTCTTAGGGTGACAACTTTGATATGTTAAATAATCATTAGAAAAGGTTTCTTTTCTATGAATTTTGGATTGTAATTTGCCTTCTTGTAAATATACTAAGGTATCTAAATATGCCATACCACTGTTGTTAAATGCATAAGTGAATTTCAAAAATTCACTACTAGTGTTGAGAAACTGAATAAACTCTAGTAGTTTTTCTTCACTAGAGTTCCAAATAATGTATATGTCATCAAGGAAGTGTACATAATGAACAATATGTTCAAAAAAGATACTGGGAAATATAACTGTTTCTTCCCAGTCTAGCATAACCAGGTTGGCATATATGGTAGCACAAGCGGCTCCCATAGCTACCCCCCTGGTTTGCCTGAAATATTCCCCTTCATAATATATAAAATTGTAGTCTAGAACTAAATCTAACATTTCTATAAACAAACTGACTTCTTCCCATTTGATGCCAGCATGTTTTCTAATGCTGTTCCCAAAAGCTTCAAGACCAGGGATTTGAGGGATACATGAAAACAGGTCAATAACATCAATGGTTACAAACTTGTATCCCTGATTCCATTTTTGAATTGGGAAATTACTCAAGAATTCCCAAGAATCTTTGACAAGATGAGGAATATGTTTATATATGTGTTTTAATTTTACATCAATGTATTTACCCAATGGATATATTTTAGACTTACTTCCTGAAATAATGGGTCGAAAAGGTGGGTCTATAATATTTTTATGAATTTTCGGAATACCTATCATGGTGGCCAATCTAGGACTCTTAACCTTCAAATATTTGTAAATATCTTTGTCAATTCTACCATCGATTAAAAATTCTTCTATGTAACTATCTATTCTCTGGTAGGCAATATTAATTTCATTCAATGATATAGGTTCGTAGTTACCTGAACCATATAAAATGTTATGTACCTTGTTAATGTACTCTAGATTGTCATATAATACTATTCCTCCACCTTTGTCTAGTTTCATTATCCTTAAATTATCATTTTGCTGCAAATTTCTAAGTAGGTCCAATTATTCATTGGTCATATTCCCATTAACTTGTGTATGTCTCTGTTCTCTATACATCTTATAGATTTCTCTAGACACAATTTTTTCATAAGTCTCAATAGTGGGATGACTCACTGGTATGAATGTACTTGGAGCCTTAAGTATAGAACTGCTTTTTTGTTCAAAAACTTTAGCTCCCTGAGGGTCCTTATTGTTGAACATAATATCTAAATTCATCTTCCTAGTGAATTTCTTTAATTCCACTAAACAGTCTACCAAATTAAACTGAGGAGTTGGGATGAATTTCATTCCTTTCGACAGAAGTGCAAAATGTTCATAATTTATCTTAACATTGGCATAGTTGTGTATATTGAAACCATTAAAAGTGTGTGTAATTCCTGTAACAATAATGTCTGTCTTTTCATGTGTGGAAATACTGGTTTTACTATGCCTATCCACTACCCTCTGTGATTTTCCCAATACCTCTGTCTGTAACTGTCTCTCTGATAATAATTCCTTCCTTGATTCTTGTATGGTTCTCCTTGCTGTATCTGATCTCTCAAAAAATGGGAATTGTTTCTTCGTCGTTGATTGTAAATTTCATGATGATTAATTCCTTTATTTTTGTTACCCTCTATTTCATAATTACTTTCATTCTTCCTACCCCAAATGTATGCTTTCCCCTGTTTATAATGTTCCACATCTCTATTAATTTTTCTCCATTTGTTTTCACTTAAAGTATGTACTAATTGTTCTGCTAAATGGAACTGTTTGTTATACATTCTTTCCCACTCAGTAAATAATAAATCCGTTGTGATTTTCATATTTAAATCTTTAGTTTCCTGTATAAGTCTACTTAATTTTTCATCATTAAATTTGATTATTAATCTCATAAATTTCATTCCACATTCATCAAACAACTAATTAAATTCATTAATAACTTGATCATTCAAATACAAACCCATGGGTTGCTTAAAAAATCTTAACCCTTTGGGAACAATTTTCATAGAAATACATTTATGTAAATAAGCATTATCTAACTTTAAACTATTAATATTTTTCAATTTTTTCCCCAACAAGAACAACATGTCCTTTAATGTCCCCGTAGCTTTGTTGGTATAAGGGTGATTGTTGTACCCCATGTTTTTAGTGTCCATATTGCAATTCATTTCCATAAACTTATTAAATTTGTTGAAACTATTACCATTGTTATGTCCAACATTAGTAGAATAATTTTGTGATTTAGTAGTTGGTACAGTACCTTTGTTGACATACTCTTGTTGTCCTGCTACATGGGAGTATGTCTTGATAGGAATAGTTCTCTTTGGCTTAGTGCCCACCCGCTTGGCTTCCTCTTCTACTTCATAAATGGAAAAATCAAATGTGAAATTGGAGCCATTATGATTACTACTATGTATAGGTTCCGTATTGTTGAAATTAAGCTCCATATCAATTGGACATTCTTTGTCCATATTGCCTTGCCCATTAGGGATGGGAAAATGGTCTAACAATGAATCTGTACTGTCTTCCATTAAACGTGTTTTCTGAGTAGTCTGCATAAGCTCCATGATTTTGGCTATATATCCTTTTATCCTAATCATTTCCTCTTTCAGGAACTGAATATCTTTCGTTTGTACATCTACCATTTCGGGTGTGCTGTCACCGGTGTTCTCCATGGTAAAAAACAACTTTGTAATAGTCTCACACAAATAAACTGAAAATCAATATTACCATAGAGTTCCAATAAGTGCTCGAACACCCTTGGTATGTGCCTCCTCTGATTTTGTTATGTGGCCAAACTTCTAATAGTGATATGATACCCTTTCACTGAACAATGTTGCCGCTTGTAACAAAGAGTCTGCGACTGTAGCCTGTGCAATTTAAAAAATGCATTTATGAGCACATGTATAATATTAGAAAGAAGGATCAGAAAAGTGCATTATTTAAGCACATAGAACAAAAAGGTCCTAAACATCATTTTAAGTTTGCCCTATTAGATCTAGTTCACAATGACCCCAGGGGTAGAGATAACATAAATTCTTAAATTACAGAGAAGCATGGTGGCAATTCTTTACAGATGCAACTACACCTCCGGGAATCAACGATAGTATTTCGTTTAAGGCTATTTTGGAGTTCAATATGTAAATCTCATATTGATAGTTTATTAGTTATTAAATACAGTTTAGTAAGGAATGTAGTTGTTACGTAGAATATAAACATGGACAATATCCCATTTGGGAATTTTGTAACATCTTAGCGTTTTAGTTATTACTGTTCTAACCACAATGATGTTATTGTCAAAGCATATTTAATAGTATCAATAAGTTTACTAATTTATCGTATTTTAAATATATGAGTCACCATACATATATATAAATAGAGAATACAAATCTATATATATACATTTTATAGAAAGGCTAGTGATAGGATGTTAGATGAGAAATTGTTTAAAAACATGTCAGTCACTGAATGAAAAGTATTTAACACTGTGTTTAGTTGTATTTTATTTTTATCAATTTTTTTCATTTTCATTCTTCATTTTATTATTCATTTGTATTAGTTATTATTAACATTGTTATTTAGTTATGAAATCAGTATGATATTATTATAATATTTTATTACTATTGTAATAGTTTTTAACAGTATTCTTTAGAATTATGTGATTAAGGTAGTTCTACATCATCTTTAACATTAGAGTTATTTACACAGAACTGTCGCTTTAAAGATTCAAACAGTTAAGGCTTTTTTTGGCACCTAAAAGATTTTAAATATTTGATTGATTAGAACAATGGTGTTCTGAAGAAGCCCATAAGGTTTTGGGTGAAAGCGCTTAACCAGTGTTCGCTAAGGTTTTATGACAGTTTTTTTTAGCGTACAGTTATTTGTTTCGCACTTTGAATTTTAACGCATTTGGTTTTTGCATGTATTAAGTGTGCGAACAAGCAGGAGTTATTACTGTAACTTCAGTTTTAACCATTCATTTTTATAAATGCTACGATTCAATAAACCAGTTTTTGAATACATTTGACTGGCGTGCTGCTCAGAAGAATATTAGAAATTGCACAGGCTACAGTCGCAGACTCTTTGTTACAAGCGGTAACATTGTTCAGCGAAAGGGTATCATATCGCTATTAGAAGTTTGGCCACATAACGAAATCAGAGGAGGCACATACCAAGGGTGTTTGAGCACTTATTGGAACTCTATGGTAATATTGATTTTCAGTTTATTTGTGTGAGACTATTACATATATATATATATATATATATATATGTGTGTGTGTGTGTGTGTGTATGTATGTACATACAGACATATATATATATATATATATATATATATATATATATATATATATATCCATATCCTTGTCATGTGTAAACATTACTGTTGTGTATACCTTCCCAGATGTATCACACCATATGTGATATGTCTATATTTAGATATAACAACATATGTGATGCAACAGTAATATCACTAACAAGTACTATACAATTGTAGAAGTCACAGCAATTGTTCAATACTATTCAATATGTCTACTGACAGAGGTATTGGAAAAACAACAACTGTCTTCACAGCTGTCATGGCATAGTGACTATAGTGTATAGGGTCCTGGGTTCAAGACCTGAAAGGGCTGTTTATTTTGCTGCTGGGCAGAACAAGGGCTGTTGGATACAGAGTGGTTAAGGCAGTTTTGAGTAGCTTTAAGCATGTTTTCACAGGTTTGTGTGAAGCTAAGCAGTGTTAAGGTATGGTTAAATGTACGGGTGCTTACACCGTGTAGACTTCGCTTACCAGTGCGCAAATGTGCTTAGATGTTTTATTGCAGCAATGCTGACACCTGCTAAGCATGGCTCAGCCCTGGTAACCAATGCTCACATCTTAGTCTGATAGCATAGCAGAGTAATGACATCTGTAGTAGGTGTATGTAATGCCATGTACATAACATGCATCTATGTGCTGTCATTACAGTAGCACGGGGTGTGAGTCTCCTGTCTGGGATACTTGAGTGCATATGACCTGTACAACACTCTTATCTGTGTGAATGTGTTACATACAAGGGTAGTATCCCAGATTATGTGCAGTCACACTGGCATGTAGTGTATCATGACGTTACTACTGTTGACAGTTCTTTCCCAAGCAAGAGTAGATTGGTAACTGTAGTACTGGCAACAAAACCACTGCATGCATAGATGGACTCTGAGTCCTCAGTGTCATGTTCCTGATGTGTCAGCTGTGTCACATTACATATTTCCTACTGGATAATGATCTGACATGTGGAAATTAACTGTAGACTACTGTCTGTATAGCACATGTCAGTGAAGGCTGCCATCATGTAGTAATGGCATACCTATCGGTGTCAGACGTCTATCAATACATTCATCCTACTGCATAACTAGTTTGCAAACTGATGTCTGTCAGTCCCTGTACAGATGTGCAGATGTCAGGTATCCAGCTTGGATACATACAGGCAACCTGTGCTTTACTGACACTGACATGTCTGCCCAGCTGTGTTATAACTGTTACAGATAGGACACAACACCCTGTATGCACCACATGCCATGGATACCTCCACTACACTACCACAGTCAACAGACCATGCTAGGGTACAGGTCTCCAAGGCAGACACTAACCATGTTATGTAATACATGTTGCATACATGTCAACTGGAGCACCTCACCGGCCAAGTACAAACCTCGATATGCTGCTCTCTCCTGATGATGACATATGTCCGCTGGAACCAGGTCGATCCTGGGACTGGCCGGGCCACATGCATGTGGCCTGCTGTGGTGTGGTGTGGACATCACCCACCCTGCAGTTCTGGGGCTGGTACTGCCACTACAGGAGCAGCTTGGTATCCTTGCATGTCCATGTCGACCGCCAGAGGTTGGTGTTGCTGGCCTACATCCACGTGGCCATTGCTCCAGTCCCACCACATGCTCTAGCACGGACAATCCACTGCCGATGAGATCCACCATCTCACTCAATCGTCTATACATGACCTCTGTATAATCAGTGAGGGCACCTGCAAGATCACGGATGTTGTCACAGCTGAAAAAGTAGCCCTCTGCAGCCTCAGACCCTGTCTGGTGTACCATTCCATACATGCCTGTGCCGCCATGACTGCCTGAAACATACATCTGGTGGTACCAGATGTGGCACTTCTGCCAGGGGCACGATGACCAGCGGTACTCCCATGAGCAACCCTGTACATCTGCCTATGTGGTACCCTGCCAGACATCTGGCTATGACTGCTGTGTCCAGACGCAGCAGCCATAGATACCACACTGTCCTGTGCACTGCCACAAACCACCAACTGTCCCTCTGTTATGGCCACTGGTGATGGGGTATCTATAGGCACTGTGACTGTGTGCGGGGATGGGGGTAGGTAACAGGGGGATGTCAAGCAATGGTGCAGTTTTGGCCTCTGACAACCTCGCCTGTGCCTCAACACACCTATCGTCATTTTCAGTGTCTGTATGGATACCAACATCAGATTGCATGAAGGAGGGACCCTGACCCACTTTGCCACCTGTGAGGGGAAAACAAGAAATACACTTTAAGACCTGTACATCATTGCTTAACAGTACACACATATACACGTACACTTACACACACACACACACACACACACACACACACACACACACACACACACACACACACACACACACACACACACACACACACAATGACTTTCCACTATAATAAATACCTGTCCCTGAATTTACAGACTGTCCCAAGTTTATTCACGTAAGTTCCCCATCCTGCATCACACTTGGAAACTTACATTCATTAAGGGGTTGGGAGGGCGGCCTAATGGTTAAGGTGTTTGCCTTACAAACACAAGGTGCAGGGTTCGAGTCTCACAAGGGATAATTGGCTAAGCTTAAAATGGCTCGCATGGGCAGTTAGCTTAGTACTAACCTATGAACCTATGAACCTATTAATACCAATCATTAATGTATCATTCTTCTAATTGCCTAGACAAGTGATCACAAAACATGACCTGTTACCCCATTATCTCTTTGACTTGATTGGAGTCAGTTTTACAAGGACTCACTGCTGTCATCCAGTGTTCATCATGGGTATGTCCGAACATCATGAGGATGGCCCCCATATGTTAGGGGCTACTACGGTCACTCAATAATGTCATGTACTGGAGTGTCATACATAACTATTGCTCAGTAGATGCAAGATATGTTGCTTAATCAACTTATTATGTGGACAACAGTAATATTTGGATACACTCACTGGTGTTGTCTAGTAATTCCCCAATGCATCTGTAGTGCTGCATATGTGGGTAGTCTTTCACCTTTCTGCTGATTGCAATTTTAACAGTCTACCTGGTGTCTAGTTTCTCTCCCAATGCATGTTCCATGCTACAGGCCTTATTATACTATCAGCTGTCCTGAGATTACATATCAGACAAGTATTCCTGGTCCTCATGTATCAGTCCATGTCAAAGGGAAGTAGTGACATATGAACAACCCCACAATCACTCATGTGCATACTTGGACACACATACACAAACACACACACACACACATACACATCCTACAAGCATTAACACCCCCTCCACTCCACCAGATTGCACTTACAGACAAAATAACCCCCCCCCCACACACACACACTTACAGGTGAGGTTGCATGAAGATATTATACACAGACCTCCCATTACCCATCTGTCAACATGCATAACATATGGTACACAACAGCATGCAGTGCAGTTGTTGTCATTCCATGCTAGCAACAGTATACATGTGTGTGATGCATGGGCTGTGCTAGTAGGTGATGCCTCTTCCCCTGAAAAACACTGCACCTATGTACACAGTATTGTTGTGCACCTGTTCAGCACCCTGCCATGTACTCTGCACCATACCTCATGTGTACACACCATTGCTGAATGTGTATTACTGTATCATTTATGTCTGCTCTTCTGCTCACAGCCTCTATGTGTTTATCAGACACATACCTGGGATGATATGTGGACAGATGTCATGTGTGAATGCCTGATGTCTGATTTACAGATGACATCATCAGTGGTGCATGTATGACCAATATGATACACTTATACTGACAACTGTCAAACCTTACCATGGCTATGGGGTGTGTGCACACCCTTATTGATAACCCTCTTACTTGATATGCCATGGGACCACATTACTGCATATGTAAACATTACATGAGCCTGATATGTAACGTATGTCCTGTACAATCAAATGCAGTGTCAAACAAATGTGTTAGTTGTGCTGATGCTGACTGAGATGCATACACTTTGTGGGTGCATATGTGTGCACGCCCTTATCATGATGGTTTGTTGCACCTACTGTTATGTGTACTACAGCAGTCACTATTCCTGGCAGGGGTATACTAGCATGGGCCATCTGCATTTGCCAGTATATGGTCAGTCTACCCTACACATGTCCACCAACTCTGCATGATTGCAAGGTCAACTCATGTGCACATCCCTTGCCGTCACTATTGCTGTGTAGTCCGTGTTACATCTGCCACAGTTCCTGACCCTGACTGTGTGCAGATGCAGCCATTTGCAGCATTCTTTGGATCTCTGCTGCAGTGCACTGTTGTGTCATGATGACAAACCCTCCCCACCTTCAGAATTTTTGCATATGCTTGACAACTATGGCCTACACATGTGTGTCAGTTTGCAGTGTCCCCAACACTGAACACTGCATGTAACAGCCTAGTCCCAGCTAATAAATGGCAAGCATACAGGTGTACACTGGCACTGGCATGGTACAGATGGGGATGGTGGGCCTGAGGCGAGGAGAGGCATTGGTTGTGCTGTACATGTATCTTACGTGATACTGTAGGTTTCCAACGTGGTCTTGGTACATCAGTACACATTGCAACGCATGCCTTTTGGGGACCTCTTCTGTTATGCATACGCTACCTGTAGAGAGCCCTGACTGATGTTTCCTGTGGTACAACTGCCACATGTGATTACCCTAACCCATAGGCCACACATTTGCAGAATCCAGGCAATTGCTGACATGGGTACTGCACAGCCAGTACTTGCTAGACATTCCTGCAACCCCCTCAGTGTTGTGGCATGTTACTAGGCAGCCTGCATGATCAGTTTGCTACATATGACATCATCTGTCTTGGATGGTCATCTGTTTATTTCCTACATCATTCCTGTTCCATGCATCCTTGCCATATACATGACTGTCTGCACTGTTTGACACGGTATAATCAATGGTGAGGTATGGCTACATGTCCAGCTCATGGGTGCTACCTGTTGGGCATGGGGCCCATGCCATGTCTTTGCAGGTAAGTGTGCACATTTGATGGCCAAACATCGTGGACAGCAGACCAATACTGTATGTGGCATTGGGGGCATGTACTTGCTGGAAGCTGCATTTCCATGACAAATGCATGCAGTCAGTACCTTAACAGCTGCTTCTACTATATTTTATCTGGAGTGTGTGTGCACATATGTTTCCAGTGTTTTTGAAGGTATGTAATCCCCATATTTGCTGCCCTAACCTACAATTCCATATTACACACTCATTGCTCATGTTGGGACCACATTGCAGTTTGTAAGGGTTGTGGACTGCAGTATTATGATATGCCATAGTGTAGATCTGTAACAGTTTCCATTGTAATACTGGTATATACACTATTGTAGCACTGTATAAGGGTGATGTTTCACACATGTCCCTACTGTAGGCCATTTGTCCCACCATTATATTCATCTCTGTGCACACATTTTTCAATGACAGGATGTTAGTTATATTGCAGAATTCTGACATACCCTTCAGATACACCATCATAGTGGCCACTGCGATGCAGTGCAGTTAACAGCAACAAGACTTGAACATGTACCGCATGCATTATGGGTAGGTGTGTTAAATGTGTGCATGGAATATACCATAGCCATAACATGACTGGTGTATTGGCAAACCTGAACAAAAACCATACTCACCAGCTACAGGCTGCTGCCTTGGTGGTATACCAGAGGAATCTACATAAGTGTGTGAGAGATGTGATGTCAGTAGCCACAGCTGTGGTATTGGTACAGGGTGGGTGCAACATTACAGTACATCAACAGTACAAGCCCACAAAACTACAGCTTATGCACATCTGTTTATTACTACTATGCAGCAACAGACTATATATATATATATATATATATATATATATATATATATATATATATATATATATATATATATCATCTCACATATGCATGATCTAACTGTACAGATGTGGATGGATACACAACAGTGGTCTACTGATGTGTCTTGTGGCCTTACCTGCACCATCCTCTGCCGGTGTGTGGGTCGCGCCCATCTTCACTATACTCTCTGCCAGTTGTGTGTGCGGGCGGGCAGGTGCCCTGAGTCTGGCAAGGAGCTCCTCAAGATGTGTCAGGGATGGATGGATGGCATGACCCTCCCATGTTGCGAGGGGATCCCCTCTGACTGCAGCAGCATGCCGACGGGCATTGTGAAGTAGGTCAGTGCAATGATGTGGACTTGCTCATAACTGTGGTTATGCAGGCCGACATCATTTACCCTGTGGACCACATCATTCCACAGGACGATCTGCTCCTGCTGCTCATGGGCTGTTCTGCCAAATAACACCTGGTAATGCTGCACCAGATGTGTGATGATGACGTCATACTCGTCCGCTGTATAAGCTGGAAGTCTCTCATGTGATATCTTGTCTGAAAGACATAAAGATGGAAACAGGTCTGAGCAACTCATACAGCATGGTTATAGTTCTTAATACACATCTCTGCCTCCCCACCATATCTGCAACAATAATCTGATCACACAACTCAATAGGTATGCCTACAGAATACCTACCATTGGGACATATATCATATTGTACCACACTTTGTGCTATGTGTTTGTAGGCATGTTCCCTGTAGGGAGACTATCATTGCTGGCCTGTTACAGACAATGTCACCTGCATGCCATTGTAAGGGCTACTATGGTTCCATATATGCATGTGGTCTGTTTGCTATGTGATTGCTGCACATCTGTTGTTTTGTGTTATTGGGGATATCTATGCATGCTGTTGGACATGATCTGGGAATGTGTGGACTATTACTACCCACATATGTTCTATAACAGTGACACAATAGCATGTTTAGGGAACAGTTGCCAGCAGAACCACCTCTTCCACCTCCTCTGACCATGTTACCAGGCCACATCACATGTGGGACCACCCTGGGGCCTCCTCATCTACTGGTTCTGCACTACCTTCAGGTGGAACCACCTCAGGGGCTGGTGTCCCCCCTGGGAGCACACACAGACATGATCCTATCACTCGAGGTCAGGGCCCAGGCTCTGGTGCATGGGGAGCTCCACAGCACAGAGACTTGGGGATGTGCTACAGCACCTTGAGGCCCTCAGTACACACTCACAGGGTCCACATGCTCCTCCTGCTCATCCTCCAGCCCAGACACCTTCAGGGCTGTGAAGCTGATGTTGTGAAGGGCAATGGGTGGGGGCCTTGTTCCCATTGTTTCCATATGGGGGATCATGGGGCTTCCACATCACACACAAAACTCTGCATCCAGGGTGTCTACCCACCACGTGTCATATACCGTCCCCGTAGGCTGTCTTCTCTATCTTCCACCCAACCCACCTCTACAAATATACCTGCTATCCTTCCCCAAATTCCCAATACCACCTTCACAAACAACGGCAATGTGGTCCCAACACGTGGTTCACACATGATATAACCGTGCATGTAGCACACACTTACAGCTATATATATATATATATATATATATATATATATATATATATATATATGTTTATTGATATGTGTGATGTTCGCTCACACAGCATGCAGCACTGTGATGCAAAACTGGGGACATGTATTTATATACATATGTCTGTGTGTGTTTGTATATATATATAGACACACACACACACACACACACACACACACACACACACACACACACATATATGAATATATATGTATAGATATATATTATGTGTTGTATGTATATATATATATATATATATATATATATATATATATATATATATAGATCTACACATACATATAAATACATATAGGTGTCTGTATATCTGTAGACATATATATATATATATATATACATACGCATATATACATGCATATATATAAATATATATATATATATATATATATATATATATATATATATATATATATATATATATATAGGTTCATAGGTTCATAGGTAGGTACTAGGCTATCTGCCTGAGGGCATTTATAAAACTAGCCAGAGTGTGTCAGCTTTCGCCACCCCATTGATTAATTAACTGAGCCTCTGTCAAGAAGAGCCAATAAAGTGATCCCAGGGGTGTATTTTCTGTTACCCATCCACTCATCAAGGTTTCTCTTGAAGAGTGTTAGTGAGGGGCTCTGCCTAATGTAGTTAGGAATTTTGTTCCAAAGCATGGGGAGTCTCTGTGACAGGACTCTATCCCTCCAGCATGTTCTATTTATTGTGGTGGAGAGGTTTAGCTCACTCGAGTGAGTGGCTCACAGTGACTTGGATTTCTTTAGGTGGAGCATGTTCATCAGTTCTGATTTGGACATGGCTTTGTAAGTCAGGCAGAGATCACCTCTGAGTAAGCGATATGCCACTAAGTACAGCTGGAGTTTTTCCAGTCAAGCTGCATAGGACATATGTTTGAGACCAGTAATCCTCTTGGTGAGGTACTATTGTGGTCTTTCCAGCTGTTGGAAGTGTCTTGTGAGGTACATCCCAAACGGGGTATTGTACTCTATGATGGGTCTGATGAGTGACAAGTAGAGGGGCACTATAACCTCTTTATTTCTAGATGCAAACCCTTTTATTTATTAGATGGGCTACATAGAAGGATTTCCTAACTACTTTGGCAATATGGTTGTCAAAGGAGAGATTACTATCTACCTGGGTCCCCAGATCTCTTATTACCTCTTCTGTATTAAGGGGGCTGCCACCTATGTGGTAATTCATGGGTGTTTTGTTTTTCCCAAATGGGATGACTATGTATGTTTTGGCATTTAGCTTGAGACCATGACTATGACACCAAGTATCCGTCTCAGTAAGGCCCTTTTGGAGAGTGTCTGTGTCAGCCGGAGAGTCAATTATGGCTCCAAGTTTGCAGTCATCAGTGAACCTGGTTAGCCATAGTCCTCCTGTGTTTGCCTGTACTTCTGAGGAGTATATGCCGAACAGTAGGGGTCCCAGGACTGAGCCTTGTGGGATACCACTTGTGACTGGTTTAGAGTCGTACCTGAAACCCGCTATTCTTAAAGTGTGAGTTCTGTCTGTAAGCCAGTTGGCAACCCATCTCGTGACGTAGGGGTTTATGTTCAGGCTGGTGAGTTTTTCTATAATTCTTGAGTGGGGAATGGTGTCAAAAGCCTTGGCGAGGTCAAGGTAGGCTGTATGAACTACCTTCCCCTCATCTTTTTCCTTGGTGACTGTCTCGAAGAAGTCAACCAGGTTTAGTAGACATGATCTGCCCTTAACAAAGCCGAACTGGGTCAGATCAAGTGTTTGGAGGTTCCCAATGTCTTTGTTAATGAGTTCCATGATGATGCACTCCATAGCCTTGCAGACCAGCCTAGTCAGGCTTATGGGGCGATAGTTACCAGGGTCAGTTGTGGCCCCTCCTCTGTGGAGCGGAATAACCATTGCTGTGCGCCAGTCTATGGGCAAATAGCCTGTGTAGAGACTGAGGTTGAACCGTGTGTTGAGGTGGGGGGTTAGTTCATTCTGTAATTCGTGCAAGACGCAGCCTGGGACACCATCTGGCCCCATTGATGCTGTGCTTTTAGCTTTTGAAAGGGCTGTTTTCACCTGTGTGTCTATAATTTCCGGGACACTACACTTTTCTGGTATTGTTGTGGGCCCTTTTGGGGGTGAGAGGGGGATGAAGTTTGCACTGAATCTATCTGCCAGGATGTTGGCAATATTAGTGGGTTCAGTATATTTTGTGCTATTTTGCACTAGCTCAGAGCATATCTGCGAGTTGCCACTTAGATTCTTGACATAGCTAAGAAGGCTTTGTGGTTATCTTTTGAATCCTTGGCTATTTTTCTTTCGAAGTTAGCCTTGGAGGATTTTCTGAGGGACCTTAGTTTCTTACTGATACTGATCAGGGATGTCTTTCCTTCTTCAGATTTGCTTTTTTTCTGAACTAGTTTCCTCCTTCTATTGTATAGCCTGTTTATGGCAAGGGTCCACCAGTCTGGTTTCCTTCTCTTAGGGGAGTGAGTCTTGGTTTTGCTAAGGATGGCATGATCCATGCATCCTTGTAGGTGATCATAGAGTGCATTTGTAAAGGTTTCTGCATCTTGGGCAGGGTTATCCTTTAGCGTGGGGGATGTGAAACTTACCATCTCTGTCTTAAGTAAGGTGAAGTTTGCTTTTAGAAAAATTTTTTACTGTGGTTTCCTTAGTTGGGGGTGGTGGTGGGGTGTGGACATCCAGAGTGATTAGTTTATGGTCTGATCTAACCAGTGATGGGTTGACCTCTGTTGTGGAACACCTGTCACCCATGTTGGTGATGACCAGGTCCAATATCTTCTCACCTCTGGTAGGGGAGTTTACCAGCTGATCCAGGGAATTTGAGTTGATAAATTCCAGGAAGCGCTGGACCTGGGAGTTTGTACTTGAGTAGTTTTCCCTGTTAATGGTAGTGTAATTGAAATCGCCCAATTTCCGGGTGTTCGGTAGGACCTTCATGTTTTCCAGTATCTCCAGAAAGGAGGAGTGGTGGTCCTGGGTCATGGAGGATGATCTATAGCAGGCCATAATTTGCATTGCAGATTTGCCTGATGTTGGTTGCACATGGATGATCTCGGAAGTATCATGCTGCGCCACTAACCTGGAGGTGTAGGTATCCTTGATGAATATGGATATACCCCCCTCCTTTTGTGTTTCAGTCCATGTTCTGTGGCCAAAATGTGTGGTATGAGTTTTAGCCTGGTAGTGCTGGGGTGCCCTGTGGAGCCTTGAACCAGGTTTCAGTTACTGCACAGATGTTGACGTGCTCCATACTGAGGAGTGCTTCAAGCGCATGCATTTTGAGATTTAAATGCCTGGCGTTGAGTAGCATAACCCTCATTTTTTATTTCTGCTGTTTAAGGAGGTGGGTTGGACTTTTGAGCCTTGCCTAAAAAAGGCACTATGGGGGCAGTATGAGCTTTGGCCAGTATTCGAAAGCCTAGGGGTGACAGGTGCAAGCCATCTCTTGTGAAGCAACGAGGCCTGTCGAGCATGTCGTCCCAGGCTGACAGACACTGGATCCCCTTTGAATGACACCAGAAGCTTAGCCAATTGTTGAAATTGATCATTTTTTCATTATACTGCGATATCATTCTTGGTGAGGGCAGGATGCTACTCAGGGTCAGGGTCATACCCACCTGGGATACATGATCAGAGAGCTCTTCCATGTCTGTTTTCATGTAGTCCAGGGAGGTATGACTCAGGTCATTCACACCAACATGAACAATGACAGAGTCATATTTGTACTTGTTCTGGAGTGACCTGAGTGCTTGTGTTATGTGGCAGATTCTGGCTCCCGACAGGCAGCTAACAGTAACCTTTTCCTTGCCCAGCCTAGTGAGTGGGACGTCAGTGTGCCTGACTATAAAGTCGCCTATTACTAGTGTGTTAGGTATGTTATTTTGCCTAAAGGGCTGTGATTGTGGGGCACATTGATTTTGTGTTTTATCTGTTGTCTGGTTTGAGATGGGAGGTGCAGGTTTTTTGGGTGTCTGCTTTGGAGGTCTGTGATGCTTTTTCAGGTTTTTATTTAGAGCCTCCGAGTATGATTTTGTGTATTTATGTGTATTTTTGCCAGTGCTGGTTTAGTATGTCTATGTGAGGCTGGATGTGTGGTGCAAGTGTTAAACTTCGCCTCATGACTGCTCGTTCCAGTCTTGGGTGGAAAGAGCTTAGCCTCCAGTTTAGCTATATAATTGCATCTCCCGCATATGTTAATGTTGTATGGTAGGATGAAATGGCTTGTCTGTGTACATGAGGCAGTTGTAACATTGCCTCAGGATACCCAGGTTCATCAGCTGGACTGGAGAGTATACCTGAAATTGCCCTTTGGTCATGTCTGAATAGTAGGGTGAGCTATTTAGTCACTTGGTTGGTGAGGGGTGAATAATGAGCCTTGACCTGCCACACTAATATACATGTTTTCCATTGCACAACACACACTATGATGGCTTACATCTTGTCAGTCAGTGCTGATCTGCACAGTTGACAGGTATGACCCACTACCCACAGGGACAGACACTGTTGTCCATAGCAGTTGTTCAGCTGGACATCATTACAACAACAACATCTGATGGCACATATAAATCATTCCATGTCATCTATCCCATTATTATGGACCAAGTACTACATTCAATTACATGCATAGATACTTCACATACCTTTTGTGGGAATGATGTCTGTTCTGGATAGTTTGCTGGATGGATTTTTTTGTGTGTTTTTTTTTTGGCTTTGGCTTTCACTCTCTCTCTCTCTTTATTTATATATATATATATATATATATATATATATATATATATATATATATATATATATATCGGTCTGTCTCCAGTAAATGGATTGAGCTGCTTTAAATAGATTGCAGCATGAATTTTGTAGGTGATGCACATGATCAGGTGATGGCCGCTGCACCAGTCAGTGTCCTCCACTTGCTACCTGCATGCAGCATGCTGTGTAGTACTTCCAATTACCACTGTCATGGCAACCCATGACTATAATTCCCTACATCATGTGGGAGTGGTCCCTTTACCTTTCCTATATGAAGGACATCCTTCCTATGTGTGGGCAGTAGTGTTACAGACAGCAGGTAGCAATAACTCTTACAAGAGGACTTGCAGACTCAGGCCAGCTACATATTTGTATAGGGTTCCAGAACTACAGACAGAGTGTGAGTAGTGTTGTTATATGCATTGTATAGCACCAGTGTTACAGGGTTTGTGTGTACATACTAGTTTAACATGGAATGAAGTCTGTCTGCATAGCTCTCAACTATGGGCCTATCTGCATGATAGCCAGAGGTGTGCCTGATATGTTTTGTCTGTCCACCACACAGGTGTTGTGTCAGATATATCACTGGCATTGTGTGTTGAGTGCTATCAGTACATGACTACATCCATTTGTGTTTCTGACTTCATATTCCTGACTAATGGTATGTTGCAGACTATCCTGTAACACCAGCAACTTACTCAGTGTATGACAACACTTTTTCACATATGGGCCTGTGTTCCGGTCTCTGTCCTCCACCTATATACCAGGCTTTGGCCATATGACATGCAGTAAAGGGTTGTTATGTAGTGGCCTGTGATTATGTTGTGCTGTCATTCCTGCCATCATTCCAGTGCTGTTGTGGCCCCCACAACAGATTGTGGGGTAGGGTCCATATATATGTGGGCTTCAGCTGCACAAAACATGTGTGCCCTTCTGCAGTCCAGAGGTCAGTGTATGTAACAGTGTTATATGCCCCTGTAAGTCAGTCTATGGGGAGGGGTATGCACCATATATAACCTACGCTGTTACAACATGTGAGGGATATCGGTAGTAAGCTGCCTTAAGGTATATGGCTGTACATTACCATACATTTCACCTTGGGAACATTGGTGGCCTATTGCTTACTGCCATACAGACTGTTCTGTTTGTCAGTGTGACTGTGATGTTTTCAGTTATGCATTGTTATGTAACAGATACATCCCATTGTGTCAACCTATGTCTTTTCCCCCTAGGGATTGAGTACAGAGCGTAATTAGAGGCTGCTGGACTATACATCTGCATTACTTACTGTTGATTTATTGTTATCCTCTGGCCCAGTCTGTCTTTACTGTTATACTACTTGAAGGCCTTGGCCTGGACAGCGACATATGTTATGCTTTCGGATTACTGTATAAAATGATCTGCTTGAGAGTAGCATTAATCAGTTAGTATGTATTTAAACGTCTTAACAGCTACATGACATGGCATATACAACTGTAATAGTACACAAATAAAACATTCTTATGTTTGCAACCCTGTGTGTGGTGTCATATCCTTTGACTTCTTTGTGGGTAAATGTTTTGGGCAACACATGTCTTTTATATGAGTGACTCATGCACTGTCCATTTGAAAAGGTGGCAACTGTAGGGATATTGGCTGTTCAATATGCTGTGCACCCTCTAAATATGTATTGTCCTATACATATCTATGTGTGTGTATGTGTAATTACATATCCCTTTCTCTCTCTCTCTCTCTCTCTATATATATATCTATATATATATATATATATATATATATATATGTGTGTGTGTGTGTGTGTGTGTGTGTGTGTGTGTGTGTGTGTGTGTGTGTGTCTGTGTGCATATATATATATATATATATATATATATATATATATATATATATTCGCATATATATATATATATATATATATATATATGTGTGTGTTTGTATATGCAATGTTTATTGCTTCAACATTATACATTCCCTATGGTAGCCCGACTGTACTACATGATATGTTATTGAAACCATCCTGACATCATACAGGTGGGATGGATTACTGTTAATGTCTTGTGGCCATGTTGTGTAGGGTCCTAGGTGTAGGACTTGCAAAAGTTGGTATTGTGTTGTGAGGCAGATTTGTTTGGCTGTGGGGGAGGGGTGATATCAATAATTACAAGAGGTATTTAGCTTGGGCCCACTCACCTCCATTGAAAGTGCTTTTGGTCATGCATGTATTTGTTATGTTGTCTTTTATATCTATAGATATATATCTGTATATATATATATATATATATATATATATATATATATATATATATATATATATATATATATCTCTCTCTCTCTCTCTCTCTCTCTCTCTCTATATATATATATATATATATATATATATATATATATATATATATCTATAGATGTATGCGTATGTATGTATATAGATATATATTTATATACATATACATATACATATATATATATATATATATATATATATATATATATATATATATATACATATATATATATATATATATATATATATATATATATATATATATATATATATATATATATATATATATATATATATATATATATATATATATATATATATATATATAAATAGCTATACACACACACACACACACACACACACACACACACACACACACACACACACACATACATCTACATGTATAACTACATTTCCTGTACTGCTGAATGACTGTGCTGGATGATATGTCTGTGAAAACAACAAGGTTATGCATATTTTATATGGCTTAGTGGTCAATCACTTTGCTATGGTGTGCAGGGTCTTGGGTTTGAGCCTTGCAAAGGCTGTTTATTTTGTTGTTGGGCGGAACAAGGGCTGTTGGATACAGAGTGATTAAGGCACTTTTAAGCAGTTGCAAGCAGGTTTGCACGGGTTTGCACGGAGGTAAGCACTGCTAACTTCCAGTTACAATTTCTTATACTGATTTAGCTTCTCAATTGCTTAATTTGTCTAGGCATTGCTTACCCCCATGCAAACAAGCTTAAACCTGCTTACTGCTGCTTAAAAGTGCTTACTCCTGCTTACCCTTGCACTAATTTCTTTAAAAGAAATGAGAAAGAGTTGATAGAAAAGTGGTGAAAAAGGGGCACAAAGAGGGAAAGATAGTAGGGAAAATAGCTAGGGATGTGTAGGACGAGTGTAGGGAAGGTCCATAGCTGCCCATTACTTCTATAGCAACAGCTGTGCATATACACTGATTTGGAGATAGATTTGGGCACTCATACCCCTGAGAGAGGGATGAGGACAACAATAATATGTTGTGAAGCCAATTACACCAGATTACATGTGTAAAGTGGACACGTGTGCAAAATGGACAGCTATGTATGGGGTGAGATGTTTTGGGGGGAACAGATTGCCCTTTTTTTTAAGGTGAGAGTGGGATGTTGGGGAGGGGTAGTAGGTATATTTGGGAGGGTATGTTGGGTAGCATAACAGACAAGACAGCATACAGGGGCAGTATATGACACATGTGGGGGTAAACACCTTGATGAGGAGTGGTGTTTGGAAGTCGGATGCCCATGATCCCCCTAGTGGAAACAGTGGGACTGAGGTCCCAACCCATAGGCAGTCACTACTGCACTTTCACAGCCCCGAAGGTGGCTGGGCTGGGGGATGAGTAGGAGGGCCAGGCTGACACCCTATTTATGCCACGTGGCCCTCAAGCTGGCATAGCAGATCTCCAAACTCCCATGCGGAACTTACTACCCACCATGCCCTGGACCTGGCGACGGGTGACAGTGTCCTGTCCGCACCCACTCCCAGCGGGGGGGTGTGAGCCCCATCCCCTGAGGTGTTTCTAACGAAGGTCATGCAGGACCAATGAACAAGGAGTTCCCGGGGTGGCCCCAGACATGCTGGTGCTTGGTGCCATGGTCAGATGGGGTGGGCGAGGTGGGTCTGCTAGGACCAGCCTTCCCAAATGTGCTGTGGTGTTTCAATTTTACAACATATGTGGGTTAGTAATAGTTTACACATTACAGGATTAGGTATAACAGTATGCATAGATATTCCCATTAAGCCGAAACACCAGATGTGGAAGTTGCATAGCAAACAGAACACATGCATATATGGAACCACAGTGGCCATTACAACAGCATGCAGGTACACTGATGGTAACATGCCACCAATGTGGGAGTATTTCAACATGGCACATGCATAGAAACAAATTTAAATATTTATCAAACAATAGGACATATGTCCCAACAGTAGATTTAATAGAGCACATACCAATTGAGTTGTGTATTATTTTATTGTTGCAGATATGGTGGGGGGAGAAAGATGTCAATTAACAACTTGTATATCCCTGTAGTTCTCATTACTTTCCTAGTCAGTGCTGTGATCTGTACCTTACAGGTATTATTACACTACCCTTTGGCCTTAGTTTGGACAGTGGTATGGATGTAGACAACTATATACATAAACTGAGTTTTACCTGCAGTATACACCTCTTACCTGGAATAACTGTGTAGGTATTGTTTATTAACACTACCTGACTGTTTCGACACATATTTCCAGATTCCAGGTTGATGTTATGCACATACCTGTCCATCTCTTATTGCACACATTCTGGGCATGTCTTGACAACATGCAGGTTAAACCGGGACATATTTTGACTATTGCCCTTATAAACCTTTGGTGAGTTGTACAATGACAGGTTTGTTTTCATAGACATTTTCCAAATATGTACAGACCTGACAGCCAGTTATATGACATTAAATGCTGCCTATATGTCAGAGATTAGCACATTGATATGCCAGGGGGACGGGGTAACAGCCAGCAGATATGGGCCACTTAACTGGACATTCTGGACAACTCTGTACACTTGTGGGGTATGACTTTGCATACAGCTTACTTACCACTACCAAGATTCGAACCATGGCTGTGTCTGCTAAAAATAGAATAGTGTACATCACAGTTGAGTGTGCTATATAGATATTGCTGTGTATCTCTTTTCTGATTTCTGTCTATAAGTCTCCTGTGGTTTTACAATCTGACCTTGTAATTATAACACTCTTATACAGGGTTTCCTAGACAGTTTTATGTAGCACAGTGTGGATGACAGTGATGAGTAATACCTTATTATTCAGAGAAACTGCAACACTAACAATGCCATATAATACCAGAGTAAACAGTACCAGTCCAGGATTTCAATCTTTTATTTCTAGGCACAGTTTTCATATCTGACAGACCTGTGGGGGGAATGTTTGTTAGCACTACCTGAATGTTGCCACACATATTACTAGATTCCACATTATTATTATGCACATACGTCTCACTCGGTTACTGCACACCCTCTGGTTACAGCTTCACAACATGGGGGTGGAGATGGGACATACTTTGCTTATTACTCTCATAACACTTTGGGGGGTTACTAGAGTGACAGCTTTGTTCTTATAGATGTCTGACAATCAGTTGTATGTCATTATTTGCTGCCTAAACATCTGGGATCATCCCACTGATTTGCCAGGGGGACAGGGTGACAGGCAGCAAATATGGGCCAATTAATCAGACATTCTGGACATATCTGTACAGTTGTAGGGTATGATTCTTCATACAGATTACTACCACTCCCAGGATTCGAACCATGGCTGTGTGTGCTAATAATACAACAGTTCCTGTCACAGTTGAGTGTGCTATTTGGATTATGTTGTCTATCTTTTCACTGTTTTCTGTCTAAGTCTCTCTCAGTTGTACAATATGGTCTCTTGTGATTACAGCAGCCATATACAGACATTCCTACACATTTTATTTATGTAGCACAGTGTGGGTAACAGTGCTTAATGCAACAATACTATTAAGATATTGCAACACTACATTATCAGATGATACCAGAGTAAACACAGGCAGTCCAGCAGTTAGACTTTTATTGTCAGGTTGTTAACCTTTTATTTACATGCAACCTATATGAGACTCTTCCTGCCATATTGTCTGGTGTATTCAGTACATGCCTGAAACAATACAGGTTTTATACTGGCAATTAAGTTTCTACTACTTTTAGATTTATTTCTTATGACAGTACATGCAAGAGTATTACTAACCTGCCTTGCGATGCAACCTCTGCAATCTACAGGCATGGGCTTCCAGGTTCACAGCCCACTCGTCTGCCACTGTCAAAGACATAAGAGAAATATTTAGCCATACCTATCCATAATATACATGAGCTGGCAATTATTAAACAGGTAGTGGACTGATGCTTACACATGGCTTTGACATCCCCTGTCCGCCTAGCCTCTTGAATCCAGTGATCCAAGAGCTCCCTCTTTCTCCACATC
The DNA here is from genome assembly GCF_019279795.1 of Protopterus annectens. Taxonomy (NCBI): domain Eukaryota; kingdom Metazoa; phylum Chordata; order Ceratodontiformes; family Protopteridae; genus Protopterus; species Protopterus annectens. Next base: position 989,320,633 of record NC_056739.1, on the reverse strand, counting down.
AGGTCGGCATAGTGATGCCTGACCTGCTCACCAGTTCAAGGTATGTCAGTGGCACTGGTGAGGTCACGGGCGAGATGGTCCCAAGCTTCTGCTTTATATTGGGAACCCTAGTACTGGCCCTGCAGCAGTCTCTGGTCATGGTCTTTAACAAGGAGTCCTGCCATGACTTTGGACTCCTGAATGCCCCAGCACTGCACCAAAAAGCACACTCCCTCTCCCACACCAGTCATAGTGCCTACAGGAGGAAGCTGCAACCAGTTATGAGATGCATTCCCACCTGTTGGGTTTAAATAGGGCTGAGTTCTTGCACTTTGCTGTGATGGATGGTTTTGAAAATGTTTCTCTTATGTCTATGGACAAACCTGCTTACCTAAGGGTGGCATTGCTTAAAGGGGTATACCAATGGGCAAACTAATTTAGCTGGCCTACACATTGCTTACATCTAGTACATCTAGTAAGCAGGGCTGTGCAAAGCTTAACATTGCTTAATTTTTAATTTGCATACTATTTTCTGTTTGGCATTGATTTATTATTCATTACATGTTATATATGTGTTTGGTATCCATGATTCATGTGTATATACACTGTATGGGGTCCTTGTGTTTATTAGGGGATTTCAACACTTTATTACAATGACACCTCACATCTGGACTTAATGCAGTACTCCACTTCACATATTTATGTTATGTAGTAGGTTATACAACATAAAACTATATATAGATTCCTTTCACATGTTCAGTTTAATATTAGTGAGGATTTGTTTGGTGATACCTCAATCTTATGTACTGCTGTGATGGCTTACTGGTCAACTACTGTGACTATCGTGTACAGGGTCCTGGGTTCAAGACCTGCAAGGGCTGTTTATGTTGTTGCTGGGCAGAACAGCGCCTGTTGCATACATAATGATTAAGGCAATTGTAAGTGGGTTTTCATGAAGGTAAGCAATGCTAACCTCTGGTTAAATATGCATACAGAGAGTTAGCTTCAATGTTGCTTAACCTGTGTGCGCATTGCTTACCCCTCCGCAAACGGGCTTAAACCTGCTTACTACTGCTTAAATATGTTTACTCCCGCTTACTACTGCTTAATAGTGCTTACTCCGCTTACCCCCACACTAATTTAGACAGAAATGTAAAATGGCTCCTGGGAAGCTGGTGGATTTGGACACTCTAAGGATGTATCATTCATTATGCATTATACCTTCGATTTGTATCCCTGATTCATGTGTACATATACTGCATGGGACACTTGTGCTTATCTGTGGATTTTACATTATTACAATGACTCCTCACATTTGCATTTAATGCAGTAGTCCAGGTCACAAATATATTTTAATTAGTAGGTTATGCAACAAAAAAATTTGTTCATAAAGTGATTTGACATGGAAAATGAAATGGGACTCAAACCGGGAATGACTGCTCGTAAGGTGAATGCTCTGACCACTACACTATTGCAGTACTGCTTCATTTGCATATATCTTGATATTTATCTTCTTGTGCCATTTAAGCTGCAGTATACATAGCTAACCAATGGGCAAACCCATGCACCTACAGTTAAATTTTATCTGTTTGATAAAAAAAAATTAACTTGTTTATATTATTATATTTTAACTATTGCTCTTACAAAGTTGGGGGTGTTGGTGGGGGTATGCAACCCCCTATGAGTGGTCTTGTTCATTGTTATTGCTAAACTGCAGTTCTTGATTGCAGTGGCATGTATATTGTGACAGCTCTGCTCTCAGACACGCCCCCTGCACTTGTCCATGCTCCATGTCCGTTTAGGAGCTCAGGCAGCAGGCCTTCATTAATATGCATGGCGCGCTGTCATGCTGCTCCTAAATGGTGGTTTCCATGCAGGACTAAGCTAGTCCTGCATGGAAGATTACTGAATCTGGGGGACTGTCTTTCATTCATTTTTTTTAAACAAGAAACATCTTTATTAAAATATTACTTATGACACAGACAATCATGCATTTATATAATTGAAAACAAACCATATTGTCATATATCTAGTTGCAGACATTATACATCACTTATAATCTGTCTAGTCATTGTCAGCCAAACATTAAATAGCTCATTGAGATCCAGCCTTCCTTTAAATCTCATTCCTTTTCCAAAAAGGTATTCTGCATGTATTGTTCCCACAGTTACCATTTTGTCTATGCAATTTGCTCCTAACCATTTCTAAGGATCCCATTTCCAGTTGTTTTGTCTCTGTTACTATGTCCACTGCTTCTAGTACAGTTGGTTTAGACTTTGATGTCCATTTTCTAGTAATTGCTTTTTTTGGCGTCAACCATAATTAGACTCAGCAATGCCTTATTATGTCTAGGCAATTCTAATTCTGTATAATTGCTCAAGACAATCATTTCCTTAGTTATACTAATTTGCACACCCAGTATTTCTGATAGAATAGTCTGCAAGGAATTTTTAAAGTCTGTCAACTCATTACACTCCCAGAAAATATGTTCCCAATAACTACTTTCTTCATCATCACATCTCCAATATTTGCTATCTACCTGAGGAAAATTCTTTAAAATCATATCTCTCAACCATATTAAATTCCTCAGGATTTCCAAATTTTGAGGGCAAAATAGTGTGTTGCCACAAATTCCCAAGTGGACCCTGCAAATCCTGATTTTTTTTATTTACAATTTGTAGTTACTGCTGATGTCCTCATGCATTCCCAGCACATCCCACAATGTCATCAACATGCAGGGGCATGCATGAGGACATCAGCATTGTGAGACAGTACCTGACTGCCTGTCAGAGACTGGGAGCACACATCTGTTTCATGAGCCATTTCAGCTACAGGCACTAGACGGTACATTTTGGTTTGTTTGTTGGAATATTTTGCAGACACACTAATGGTAATGAATATCAGATGGGTATAACAGTCCTGTCTTTCTAATGGTTAGCCAAGCAGTCCACTTGTGCTGTGCTGATGAGGCCATAACAAGGCTGAAATATGCATGCCCATAGCTAGTGGGGTTTGACTTTATTAGCCTGAATTTCTCCATTAAATGACTTAAAAAGAGAAAAAAGTAATGGGCATTCAGAATTGTCATATAGCTAAAACACCTGATATTCTTAAGGGTCAGTTGCATATATCCCATGTGCCTCTAATACAAGAGGTGTAAGGAATCACACAGTGCAAATTCTAGCTTGGCTAGATTTTTCTTGTAGTTTTTACTAATTGTTTTTCTGTGTGACCTTTTTACTCATTGTTTTGGTTTGTTAGTTGGGATATTTTACAGACCTCTTAATGGTAATGGACATCAGCTGGGTATAACAGCCCTGTGTTTCTAATGGTTAGCCAAATAGCCCACTTGTGCTGTGCTGATGAGGCCATAACAAGACTGAAACATGCATGCCCACAGCTAGTGGGGTTTAGATTTATTGGCCTGAATGTGTCCATTAAACAACTTAAACAAGTCCTGGGCATTCAGAATTGCCATATAGCTGAAACTCCTGATATTCTTAAGGGTCATTTGCATATATCCCATGTGCCTCTAATACAAGTGGTCCAAGGAATCTCACAGTGGATATTCTAGCTTGGCTAGATTTTTCTTGTAGTTTTTACTCTTTGGTTTTTCTGTGTGACCTTTTTGCTCATTGTTTTAATAATAGCCCTTTTGGAATATACTTGGCCAAGCATAGGACCCAGCTTGAGAGACTGTAGTGTTTCCTCACTAAAAATAATCAAGGGCATGTCTTCCCTCCTACAGACTCTTGAGATGTAGCCTTTGTATAGCCTGCTGAGCCTAAAAGAATCTGGTCCTATGCAAACTCCTACACATTTGCAAAACAAATAAAATTTCCTAAGTGGGTGTTTAGGGTGTTAATAGGCAGAGGGCAGGGTGCTTGTAGAAAAATAAGAGAGATAATTGTGTTTATAAGGTGATAGTTTAGAAACAACACTACCGTTGGGAAAATCTGTTGAGTCTAGGTATTTATTTGTATTTTGTAGCTGGATATGTCTGTTTAGCTTTTTATACTCATGTTTTAATATTTCTTTTTTTGGTGTGTGTTGATGTTTTCCTGGGAGGAAGATTTGAGCATTTGTTTAAAGGTTGTCAAGAAGTAAAATAGCTTGTTAATTTAGTAACACATTAGTGATATGTTTGTAAATGTAGATCTGTGACAGTTGCAGTGACACAATTTCTAATTGTCATCTGTTTTCAGATAGTTGCAATAATGAACAATCAATGAACATATTTTGTAGTTTTGTCTGAAACTGACTTTGTCATGTTTTACACGAGTGTTGGTGTTGTTGTGTGGTTCATGCCTGGTATTTCATTGTACTTGTCTTTTCTATAGTACTCATTTTTTTTCTGTGCGTGATACCACTTCCTTTTCTAATAGGTGCCAGGATTATTGTTTCTGGTATGGCTTAACCTGTGACATAAACCCTGTTGTCATTTGGGACACTTCCAACATTGCACATGCTTTTAGTTGTGCTTTCCATCCAGTTTACATTGTCTACGACAGTACCTTCTATCTTTTACACAGTTTCAGAGGGTTGTAAATATAAATGCAAGTACATGTATTGACTGGAAAATAGGCTTTTTTAATTTATTTTTTTGGTTATGGATGGCTGTGAGAGATGGAATGGGAGGGGGACTTCTGCACAGATGTGCCTCTGGGAGAGGCAAACATTAAGAAAATGTATTCATATTTAATGTTAGTTATGTTAATTATAAAGGCAATGTTGTAACCTGAGGGTGCTAAGAAATCATGGCTTGAATAGGTTATGGATTGAATGTGTTGAATGGCTTTTTATATATAGGAACAGATACAGTAACATAAAAGTAGCTATTTGTATAAATGTCTACTACAATTCTTGACGAATGCATAACTAAGATTTATTAAACTATCAAACAGCATAAGCTGGTCATAAAACATAGATTATATCTTAAAAAGTTAATTTCTACCCCATTGTTTTATTGTTAGTCATTTTAATGGCAGAGTGGTAAGTGTGCTGCTTTCAAAAGTGGTAAATGTCTATTGGCATAGCTGCCAGTCCTGTTTGGATCTAGCGTAATGGCTAGTGATTTAAACAGATTCACATAATCACTCTTGACACTCTTCTCATCATAATAAAATACATAAAGCAAAATGCAAAGCTCACCACATGAGCCTGTTATTGGGAGTTGACAAACATTCTAAATTGTTGTGGTTATATTTTGTGTTGTTTAATATTTTGTCTGTTTTTCAATTTGCATTTGAATGTTGCTATCCCACAGTTCCATTGGAGTGAGTGGGGCTACATAAGTATGTATGCAAATTTTATGTTAATCAGCATCCAGATTTTTGGCCAGTTGCACCTACTTTTCATGTGGCTTTGTCCAGATTTTTGATGTTTCTGGGTTGAAAGGTATGTTTGAAGTCTACTTGGGGTATACAAATACCTATATTAACACTTCCAAACAAAGATCTTAAATCGTTCAGACTTTGCTGCATATTTGGGAGGCATACATATATCCCCCATTGTTTCGTTGTAAATTGCTTATGGAATCTCTCTTCCTGATCCTTCCTAACCTCCTCTTATTGATTCTTATAGTTATCATGCAATATTTTACATCCTGTACTAATAATCCCTTTTTTAACAGCAACTTCCATTCTAGAGTCTACTAAAAACTCTACCAGTGCTGGTCATTTACTTAGGATTCCCCTATTTGTTGCTCTTTGCCTATACTCTGATATCAGTCCTTAATAGGGAAGGCAATCTCTAGCCTGCAGGGCAAATAAATTCTTGGCCTCTTCCCACTCTATTACCTTTCCCTCTCTAATTATCTGTCAATACCTTGGTTCCTTTGCCAGTTTTCTCCTATAAATTCCAGCTCCCCCTTGCCTATTGCCTGGATCACTACCTGCAGTCATCACTATAAATCAGTTTATTAATAACTTCCTGACAGAAGACAGATAATTAAATGGACCATATCCTGTTTCCAACTCCTAATATTTCATCAAAGGTGTTTTCAAAGCAATATGTTGGTCACCCTGCTGCTTTCAATGAATGTAAACTAAATCTCCTTTTACTGCACTGCCCTCTAACATTTCAACATGTAAAAGACTCAGTCATTATGTGTCAAACAGTATGCAGTAGCAGATATGCAAAACAACCAAATTAATGTTGAAAACAGCAATACTAAGAAAATGCTTTGCCTAGTTCTGATATTTCACCTGGGAGCTAGTCATAAAAAGAAGGCAATGAGCTTATAATCTAAGGGCTTCAATACTCAGTTATGGGTAACTCCAATGACAAAGAACATTTAGATTGTTTGAAGAGAACCTAGTGCTCAGAACAGCATTGAAATGCACAACTATATCCGGATTTATAGATGAATACAGCAGTCACACACTGTTTTTTTCCTAGTACATGAAGCAACACTATGTTCCAATATAAGAAAGCCCATAACATTTGACAGGACCACAACAACCAATAAATAATCATCAGCAAACTATTTCTGGGCATTTTTCAGGTTATACTGTGTATAAAAGGGAAATTTTATTAAAAATGAAGTTGATGTTTTATTTTTTAGAAGTATACCCAGCACAGTAACATTTAAGCAATAAACTTGCAAATAATTAGAATTTATAAATACAAATTCAGAAGAAAAAGACTGAGATGAAAGGGAATTATTCAAAGACAGCTGGCAGACATCTGCAGTGCCTTCTGACAATGAAAGTGATTCAAGGCTATATACATCTGAAAGACAGTGGTGTACCATTTTTAGAAACAGAGTTAACTCTTAAGTTACAGCTGTACTGCACAAAAATAGAAGCAACAAGTGACAAAAAACTGATGGCAAAATAGTTACATCTATAACCAAGCTACATTCATTTTAAATTACTTTGGTGGCAAACTACTAATTGCAGATTTACTATACACTATGCTATGTAAAAGTGTTTCATAAATATGTCAGTGAAGTTGCATACACTAATAAAAGGCAATGATTTTATACTTGTTAAAGTATCTAAATATTTAAGATGGCATTCAGATAGCAAATTCTCTACTAATAATGACATTATGAATGTACATAGCAAAACCTTTGAAATTCATTAAAAGAAAAACAGAGCAAAGTGTATTTGCTATCTGCTCTTTATGAACTGCTGGGTTTGTGTGCAGTAAATCTAAAAATGGTCACTGTATCTGAAAATCAGCCATTTAACTGTACACTGGACAATGTTGTAAATGCCACACATAGAATGAACCGTACAGAAACATAACAAAACATTGACCACTGACCAGTTCAAAATACAAGCCAAGTGTTGATGGACTTCTTATAATCTCTTTACTTCTACACCTTGCACATTTTGCAGTTTCAAGACAAAAGCATTCTTAAACTCTGATTGCAATGCATACTCCAAAAGTCGATTAAGAAAAGAAAAAAAAAGCTCATGCTTTACGAACAGCACAGCAGAGCATCTTGTTGGACAGGATACCACCAGTATGTGATGCCACATATATAGTACAAATGTATGACATTATTCCTACTTCATAGGTAATGGAACAATCATAAGCACTGGCAGAAAGCATACTATGTTATCATATCTTCATCTGCCTGTATACTGACCAGTAAATAATATTTGTTTGCCTGTTTTGTCCTGGGGTTCTAATTCTCAAGATATTTTTTTCAAGGTTGACTCCCCCGTACCTTGTCTGGTGCAAGCTGAGCAGCATGACGCCTGACTGAGTTCAGCTTGCTGATGTTAAGGTCCAGCACATTGCTTTCCATGCAAAATTAATTATGGCACATTTTCTGTGTGTGTGCTATTAGTGATTCATATTTTTTTTCAGAGATGTCACTACTCTACTTGTTTCTGTGACTATAGTTAGTATATCTAAATATATGAAAACTGAAAGAAACGTTTGAGGTCTGACTTCAATGGGAATTTTTCCCAAAGTGCAGGGCCTATTCTAGGAAAGGCATAGGTGTCAATGGCTGTTTTGAAAGGGGGATGATACAGTAATACTGTGTTATTTTGTTTACTTCTTAAAGTACTAGATTATTACTTGATAAGTATTTTTCTTTCTAATGGTGGGCAGTAGCCCTCTTCCAGAATGTTATACAGTGATGTGTCAAGTAGATATTTGGATCTTTCTGTTAGTGGCAGTAAATGTGTTTATTGCCTTTAGAATGTTGCAGAGGTGTAGGAATCAGCAAATAAGGCAAATATAGTTGTATTCTCAGTGATCTGTAATCTTTTTGAATTATGCACAGAATGAAAAGATGGAAAAGATAATCCATATTTCAGTTTTGAAAGAAGGACATTCTTAGCAAGAATTCTGGAAGCATTAGGGGGTAACAAATGAGGGATTCTATAGCAGAGTTTCAGCTGAGATGTAACCTTATTAATAATGCTGTCAAGGGTGCCTTGCTATGTTTAGAAATTGATGTAAGGCCATACCTAGGTATGTATATTCAGTGATATACAGAATAATAGTGCTTTGATTAGCAGTAATTATAACTCTGGAAAGGGGAGGAGATTATTGATGGGTTCAGAACAGCATAGCAGTTTCTTTTTTTTGTGGGTATATTGTTATTAGTGTCAGTGCAAATTGATTTGTAGATGCTGACACTAATAGTAACATACTGGCAACTTATTTTATTAAAACTCAACACAATGCATGCTATTGTCTATAGAGTTCTTTGTTGTGTTGATTGTTTTGGCTTTATATGCTGACAATCTGCTGATATAATTGGGAAATACAGAAGATCGGGTGTATAAGTTTTGTAGGTATTGAATATATTGTTGTAAACTTTCAGGTTATAAAGGAAATGCACAAGACATTCAGGTAGTCTCTATAAATGTTATCTCTTCTCAGGATGAAGCACCCTAAGATGTGTCAGATCAATCATTTAAAATACTTGGAAGTATTTATGTTTCTGGCATTAGAGGGGCCAGTGAAAGCTTCTTATGAGAGAGTGAACGTCTCACTCAAGGACTGGTTAAATATGTAGAAATTGATGGATTTAAAATTAGAGCAAAATATCTGAATTGTGAAAATGTCTATTTCACTAGCAACACTCAAGTGCTTTCAGAAAATCCCCTTGAACCCTTCAGTACCTTTTTAGTCATGTGAGGAATGCAATCTTGGCATTTACTTAGGGATAGGCCAAGATGTCTTGGCAGTTGATAATATTCCAAAGAGACAGGGGAAGCCTGTGGGTATCAGATTTGATAGGTTATTAAAGGCCTGTTGACATAGAATCGATTTCTTATGGCAATCATAAGGTAGAAAGTCAACACACCATACCAAAACTCCGCACGGACGGCAAATGCCAAGGCCAAAAAGTAACTAGTAAATCCAAAGACAGACAGCCAGCACAGTTAGAGGAATCCATATATTTATTCTGAAATAGAAGTATAAGGCAGACCGGTTTTGGCCTAAAAAGCCTTTTTCAATGCCAAAAAGGTTCACCATATAACACAACGTGCCCTGTATATAATCATAAGGTAGAAACATACCTCTCAACTGTCCAGATTTTTCACAAAATGTTCAATTCTTTGGGTCATATGTTTGATTTGTTCCCCATAAATGTTGTTGTTTTCTGGCTGAATTCAAAAAACAATAATAGACTTTTGAGTTTCAGACTTCATATCCTTCAGAAAATGTAGGGTAAGACAAAACTTTTTTTTTATTCTGGAAACGTTCTGTTACTAAGAGCAATACTTAAAATTTGTCCCCATATTAATTTTGGCTTTGTCCAGATTTCTAGTGCTGAGAGGTTGAGAGGTATGGTTAGAACTCCTATGTGATTTGACATGAAAAGAGAGGTGTATAGCATTTGGGGAATCAGCCTCAAGCTCCTCTTTTTGTTGAAGTGAGATGACAGGATTTCAAGCATATGAAAGGATGTGTGGAAGGTACAAAACTGGTTGATCCACAAATGTAAGATAGAGATATGGAGAGCTTGGTATACATTTTTCAATATTTAGGTTAGATGGGGCTGAATACTTGGAGATTTGGCAGTCTAGACACATTGTAGATGATACAAACTTTTATTTCCTACCAAATGTTCAAAGAACTGCACAAACTCAAGCAGATAGATTATCTAATGTTTGTTGGCCTTAAAGAAGTCTACAAGAAATTATGAGGTGACATACAGGTGAAGAGTGGCCTACAAGAGAGGGGCAAACTTCATTTAGAGACCCATAGCCCTGACTGGTTATCAGAAAAAAATGATTAATAGATTGCAAAGAGAAATGGGTAGTACCAAACATCTGGTAAAAGAAACATTTAACAAAGTGTTGGAAAAAGACTGTTGTAAAACAGACAGATAATGAATAATATGTGATATATTTAAGAAAAGGCATGACACCAGTCAAGATGGTTTCATATATATGGTTAGAAGAGTCTCCACAAATATTTTCGTAAGTCAATTAGGCTTCATAAAATCTATGTTAAGGTAATAGGACATTGGTAAAGCTGTGTGAGAACTATGCTTTTAGGTATTTTGTTATTTTTGCAGAGAAAGCAATAATGAGGAAGCTGGTGAGGTCTGACCCCTCCCCATGAGGAAATTTTTGAGCTGGTGACTCAATAATGTCATCCTGAAGCTTTGATTGTGGAAGAAGTTACTGAGCAATTGTATATTAATACAGTCTCCCCTTGGTTACAACTACGGAAAACTCAGGGGGCCTGGGTATTGCATTTAGCTGATGAGATTTTAAAAATATTTACCCACATCAACCCAGATGATTTAGGGTGTTCGATCTACCCACAACATCCTTAAACTACTACCAGATTATTGTATTTCACTTGTCATTTGTAGCTCAGATGTCTGCAACATTATCATGTAGACTTCAAACTTTTATACTCTTGCTTATGCTGCTGAGTATGATAAGTTGTTTTTCTCATTTGTCAATGCTCAATAAAGATATGTTAAAAATCAAAAATAGTAACTGTCTTATGATATTTTAAACATAAGCACTAAAATAAGGATTTCAGGCATTTTGCATTGACCATCTGTCATGCGTCTTAATTTTGGCTTCCATTAATGATGGGTATAAGACATCTGCATGGAGTGAGGAATGTAGTGCCTAACCAGAATATATCTTTCCTGTGTAATAATTACATCAGAATTATGCACCCTATTTCAATAAAGTAACATTTCAGTGGCTGCAAACCTGACCAGATCAAAACTTCAAGAAGAGACAATATGCTGCAGTCAAATTTATTACTGAGCTGCAAAAATCCTTAAGGTCAGAATGGCAGATACAGGTCTATTAGCATCAGCCTCATAAAATTACTCACACTCCCTCTCACTATGATCTCCTATGCTCTCTAGTGCATAGTTGCTAACTGTCTATCTCTACCAAGCAAACTTGAACCTGTCTCCCCAAATATACATCATCCTATACCTAACTGGTTTTGCAGCTAACATCATTGTGTATATCTTAGGATTATCTTACAGCATTCTTTCCTTTCAAACTCTTTTCCCTCCCATCCCTTAACAATGCTATTCCTACTCCAACCCATTAGCATTTGGATTTGAGTACTGTGGTCTTTCTTCCATTCACTAAACTCCAGTAAAATGAATTTATAATCCTTCAGTACAGGCTTCCCAAATATTCTTTCCCATTCCAGGATTCCTCTTTCACAAATTTCTGTTTCATAAACATATGGCCCAAGCCTGACTCATGTTATCCACATATGCAGAAGGTTTCATTACCTAATCTCCATGCTCTGAAACTATACATTTGACAGACTAATTCCTTTGACTGGAAATTGGAAGATAGCAACAGATAGTTCAGGTGTGAATGCATGCCCAAGATTTCAGTAAATAATGAAACTTGTGGCCTTCGTGTATACAGCAAACATTTGGCTTCACTACTGTTGCAGTCATCTAAACAGTTCATGGAGTATATGTTATATTTATCTAAATTTCAAAACATGGTCAAATTAAACTATGAATGTATTGCCCAAGAACATGCAGGAATGTTAGAAATTACTGACCTTATCTCCTGATAATTTAGGACTATAAACAGTTATCCCTTAGTAATTATCATCCAAATGGGAAGCATTTGAGATTCTTGGTACATTACTTCAAGTTGGAATGATTTGCAACATAGGATAAAACTTTAGTGGAAAAAGTAAATGGATACATGGCAAAGGAATTATACACCTGTGAAACATGAAATAGACTTGTAAAAAACAGAATAGATTTTATAAGCATTTATAGGTTCATAGGTTTATACTAGGCTAATTATCAGCAGGGTCCATATAAACCTAGCCAAGCAACCCAACTCTGTTTTGTCCATGAGTTCCTTTGGTGCATATATGGTGGGGTATTTTAGTAAAGAGTAGTTAAGAGTTATGTGAGAGGTATATTAGTTAAGGATTAATTTACTTACTGTTGACCTATGTCCATCAGAGACATGGAGGGGGGAGACCAGGGGTGAATTTGACATCTCCCATCCAAAGATCAAGGTTCTTTTAAATGGGAGTCAGGAATGAACTCTGCTTCATGTAGATGGGGAGTTTATTTCATAGCATGTGGATCCTTTCAGACACATATCAGTCTCTCCAGCATGATATATTTATGCCATAGTCAATATTATGTTGTAGGATCTAGTGTTTCTGGTGTTGCTTGTTTTGTGGATGTGCAGAGATCCATCAGAGCTGGATCTGAGAAAGCCTTAGCAGACTGAGTTCAGAAATAGGGTCTTAAGGTGATCTGTACAGGACAGGGTATTTATACCCTAGATTCTCTTGGTGAAGAACCTTTGAGAGCATTCCAAGTGTTGCAAGTGTCTGGCAGGTACATGCCAAAGGGGGCATTGTACTCAAGTGATAGGTCTGATAAGGGCTGGGTAAAGTGGTACTATGACTTCCATGCACCTGGATACCATACCCTTTCTTATGAGTTGGGTGACATAGAATGATTTTCTTACTATCTTGGCTACATATTGATCAAAGGCCTGATTATTGTCTACATATGTTTCCAAATCCCTAACTATTCGGTCAGCTCTTAGGGGTGTTTTACTGGTGACGTTATTAGTTTTGTTGGATGATTACCCAAAGAGCAATATAATGCATTTCTTCGTGTTAAGTTTTGGTACCAGTGATTTGTTTGTGTTAGACCTTCTTGTAGAATGCTGCTTTCATGGGGGAATCTGATTCTATGATAGCTCTCAATTTACAGTCATTTGGAAACTTAGTGAGTCAGATGCCTTTGATATTAGCCTTTATTCGCAAGAAGTAGATGTCAAATAGGAACAGGCATTAGGCAGGTACATGCCAAAGGGGGCATGCAAATGGAGCCCTGGGATATCTTGCTGGTGACGAATCTCCAGGTGGATGTGGTCTCACCAATCCTGACTTCACAAGTCCTATCTATGGGTCAACCAGCCAGCAATCCAGCAAGGTATTTTTGGATTTATGCATAGCTTGACAGTTTCTCAACAAAATCTGAGTGGGGTATTGTGTTGAACCCCTTGGCCAGATCAAGGTAGGCATTATGTACCATTTTCCCCTCATTCATAGCCTTGGTGACCCCTTTAAAGGAGTGTACCAGGTTGAGTAGGCAAAGCCTTTCCTTAACAAAGCCAAACTTGGATGGATCTAGTGTCTAGGTTGCCAATGTCCTTGCTGATCATTTCCATGATAATTTGTTCCATGGCATTGAATATGAGACATGTCAGACTAATAGGTCTGCAGTTCCTGGGGTTGGTTGATGGTCAAGCCTTATGAAGAGAGATGACCATTGTGGCCCTCCATTCACCTGACATGCAACCTTTTTTGAGGTTATACTTGAAGACCTGTTTTAGGCTATTTAGGAGACAATCAATGAAGTTGTTGAGGCCTACTGAAGCAGTGTTTTTGGCCTTAGCGAGTACCACAAACACCTGATCCTTGATGATACTTTGGGGAACATGCTAGAAGGGATTTCACAGTGGGTCATGAGGGGAGTAGGGTGTGAAGTTATAGCTAACTGTATCAACTACTAGATCTACTACATCAACTTGGTCAATGAAGATTTTGCCATTCACCACCAGATCTGCACATTGCTGAGTGTTACTTTTAAGGTTTTTGGCATAGGTGAAGAAGGCCTTGTGATTGTCCTTAGCTTAGGAGACTATCTTGACTTTGTAATTGGCCTTGTTGGACTTTATTAGCACTCTTAATTTCTTGTTTAGATGAATCAGAGAGCTCTTGTCTGTATGAAAATTGCTGTTTAGGATTTTCTCCATTAGTTTTTTCTTTTATGTATAATGTTAAGGTAAGGATTCCACAAGTGGGGATATTTTTGGGGTTCGATCTCAGCTTACATTTAGTAGACAGCTTCAGTATTGCCATTTACATGTTTGCACAGAATTTCTGTAAATAATTCTGCATAGGTAGCTGTTTTGCCATGGTTTGGGAGAGCTGTGAATTTTGGCAAACTGTCATGTAATAGGATATAGTTTGCTTTAGAATAGTTCCTAAATGTTACTAGTTTAGCTAGGTTTTCCAGGCCAGTTTTTATTTCAAGGGAGACTATTTAGTTTTCTGAACTCACCAAGGAGGACGTGACATGTAGGGAAGGAGGAAGGTACAATGCTCTGCCATGTTGCTGATTACTAGGTCCCATATGTTTGATCCTCTGGTTGGAGTGCATCCTATCTGGTCAAGGGTGTTTGTGTTGATAAAATCCAGGAAATCTTGTGCCTGTGAGTTAGAGGCAGTGCATGTCTCCCAGTCTATAGAAGGTTAGTTAAAGTATCCAATGAATAAGGAATTTGACTGGATGGTGAGTGCCTCTACTAGGTCTAGGTAAGAGTTGTGCACTTCACAGGTCATAGGAGGTGACACGTACCTGGCCAGGGCATAGTAAGGAACCTTGTCTATGGAGATTTGGATGTGCATAAACTCCAGGGCATCTTGTTTTTTATCCAACCTGGATTTGTATTTGATGCCAATGTAGATTGAGTCACCTCTACCTTTGGCCCCTGTCTGTGCGCTGTTGGTCTAAATGTGTGGAAGGCACTGTAGCTTTCCACTGCCATAGTACTTTCTGTGGCTTTAAATGAAGTTTCAGTGACAGCACAGATGCCTACATTCTCCAGAGTGAGAAGAGCTTGTAGGGTGTGGAGTTTCTTGTTTAGGCTCTGAGAATTAAGCACTAACACCTTAAGGTTGCTTTGATTTTTTTTTTTTTTTTTTGTTATTTTGACATTACCTAAAAATGCTACAAGGGGTTGGGTAAAGTTTTAGCCAATATCTAAAAGCCCAGGGGGGACAGGTGCAGGCCATCCTTAACAAAGCAATGTGGTCTTTTTACCATGTCCTCCAAAGCAGATAGATACTGGATTTCTCCTGAGTGACACTGACACCAGAAACAAGGCAGCTATTAAAATAAATTATTTTCTGGTCACACTGTGGCATCTTCTTTGGTGAAGGTAAAATGATACTCAATGCAAGGCATATACCTGTCCATGACATTACATTTAGAGAGGTCCAGTGAGTTACTTCCCTGGTCATTTAGACCCACACATGATAGACTCGTACTGATACCTGTGTTGAAGTACATGTATGATACTGCAAATCCATACTCCAGATAGGCAACTAACCATTATCTTCTCCTTGTCCAGTCTGGTGAGGGGGCATCTGTGTGTCATACAACAGAATTTCCTATGACAAGAGTACTTGGTAAAGTGAGCATCAGTACAACAGAAAACTGCTTATATTGTGCAGTGCAATAAAGAAGAATATGTAGGCACAATGAGGGAAATAAAATCCTTACCGAGTTATAAAATACATCATAAAAATGAGAAGGAGAAGCAGATGGGTATAGCTAATGAAAAATGCTGCAGGACAGAATGTTTGAATGTATTAAGGTCTTTTTAAGAACTGTATATTTTCATATCTCACTTTATTTACACCAACTGTTAGGCCAGAGATTATGGCAATAAATTGTGGAAAGCACATTGGTAAAGATAGAGTAAGGAGAGTTGGGAAGGTGCACTAGGAAACATAAGGGCATGTCTTACATTTTACATTTTTTTACATTTTTTACATTTTCAGAGATTTTTATACTGATTTGTATACAGCTAAGTAGAAACCTCTGGACTATGATATGAATCTTAAAAGGTATAATACACTACCAAACTTAATAGGGATCCCAAGAATAGGCTTTGTTGAGATCCATAACACTGGATAAGCTAAAACAGCAGTTAAATAGGTAGGTCAATGGGAAAGCCCAAGAGTGATGCCATTCCCACAGAGCTTTGGAAGAAGTGAGGACAGAGACTATTTACAACATGGACTCATATTTAACTGGGTTCTACAGGACCATGGCATTAGTACAGCATGGAGTGAGACAATTATTTTAGTCATTTTTAGGAAGGGAAAGACTCCCTACTGCTTTACTCCTATACATCTATTTCTAATCATGATTATATTTTGATTAAGGGAATATTTACTGTATTAACTGAAACAGTTTGGCTAGCTTTAATATAGGTGGATCACTGTGAGTTTGTATCAGGATGGCAAACATGATATCATAAAGACTTTATTACTAAAGGATAATGAAACAAGAATAGCTGGTTCTTAACTGTTGTTTGTACAAATGTCCTTAGGCAGAGGCACATATGACAACTAATTAGCTGCCTTAACTAGGTATAGTTACCATAGTGGTTATGTTGTGATGTTTTGCTGAATATTTATCAGTGGGTATCATCTACAGTTAAAAATGGTAGATATTATTCAGCCATTCCAACAAATTTGAGGGCCATGACAGGGTTGTCCTTTGCCCCCTCCCAACATTTTGCCCTATATTTCAAAACACTAGTAGTACTCTTTAGAACTTCACCAAGAGAACATTATGTTTGGTGTGGTCAGCAAGTAAAGTGGTATGTTTTACAGATGGCATCTTGATCTTGATTTATTTGATGAATGTAAACAGTGACATATCTGTATTATTAGTTATGTTGTGGAGATTTGTTGTTTTACATGATATAACAAAAGTGATGCAACAAATTTGTATTTTCTTATGTATACTACATGTTATTTTATACTTTATTGATTATTGTAATTCGTGCAATAAAATTTACTGTTACTCATGGAGCTTTTCTCTCCGGGCTTCCTCTGAAAAAGGACTGTGTCATGTCAGACTTTCCCGATAAACACATCTTAAATAAATAAATAAATAAATATTATATGGGTGAAAAACATCTTAAAGTAAAACAAGAACATTCACAATTAATTATTCCCCAAATCCATGTTTACTAGGAAATGAAAAAAACTATTTGGTGGTTTGATAAAAAAAAAATCCTTTAAGCTAATTGCTAAATTTTCATATGAAGAAGTCATGGAGAAAATATGGAAGAAATTTAGCAGATAGAAATTCTTGTCTGTGAATTTGGATCATAGAATAGAATAAATAGAAATTTTCGTTTTGCCATTAGTATAATAATTATATGTTACCCCCACCCCTGAAAAGTTTTGGAGTGTGAAGTTACAGAAATGTATGAGAGACAATGAAAACCTTAGAGTATCTTGGGAGAAGGTAAAAAATCCTATACTGAATGGCAGATTGTGTGTGATATCCCTTCTTGTATATTTTACAGCAATATAATTAAAACTGCTTTATTTATCCCACCTCAAAGTATGTCAAGTGAGATGGAAGTTGTTGGTTCATGTAAAGGAAATGTTAATACTGGTTTACAAATGGATATTGCTCAGGGAAATGTTGGGCAGTAATTATGGGAGAAGTTCTCACATGTTTTGGTTGAGTAGAATTGTGAAAGTGTTTAAAAATTAAGAACAAGATAAGTAGGAAAATGACAATGGTCCCATTGTGCATGACGCCAAAGAAAGAAGATAACAGGGTCTTGGAGGCTATGTACCTGGAATCATTAAGGCGCAATGATACATTTTCTAATATGGGAGGAGGCAAAACAAAAAGATGGTCTGGATGAGGTGGAGAGGTTCACATATGTAAGACTGTCAGCTGAGTTTAGATGAATAGTAATTGGAAATGGGGAGAATGAGCAAATGTTTGTGATAGAACAGCTCTTTTAGAAGCAAGGTGGCTCAAAAGATTCAACCAAAAAACAATATTTAGAGCATATTGAATTATTCAGCAGAAGACAAGAGGCCAAGCACAATGACATAAAGTTCTGAGAGATATTTGGCTATCAGTACAAATTGGCAGAGATGGATCCAGACCTGTTAAGATCCTCAGATACTCTGCAAAATCTAGAAAAATCAGAAATGACATGCATTCAGGAGTACAGTCCACCATTCTGAATTCTTCCTCTACATAGCCATTTACTCTTAATTCTTTCCAAAAATTTAAACCTTTGACATAACTTAACCCTTTTTCAACCATCTCTGGTAATCTAATTTCTCTTCATATAGATTACAGTTGAACTGTTTATTAACATATCATCACCTTTGTTTTTCAAGGGGACTCCACCATACCTGTTAGCTAAATTATCTGCTAGCTCTTTGGATTTAGTAAGCACTAGCTTAATTTTAGAATTCAGTCTTTGAGTTTTTATCACCTTTACCATTATTATTAGCCCATTCAAAACAGCTTTCTATGGCTTAGACAAACCTTTTAGCCACCCATCATATTCAAAGCAATTGTTATATAAATACCTTTATTGAATTATCACTTTTGACACAGGCAAACTTACATTTAAATAAAGGCAATAAAACCATATTATGAAAATCACATTTGCAAACATTATACATTGGGCGGCCACGGTGATGCAGCAGTTAACATTGCCACCTCACAGCAAGAAGTTCTCCGGTTCGATTCTCGGCTGGGGTGCTTTCTGTGTGGAGTCTGCATGTCTTCCCTGTGATCGTGTGGGTTTCCTCCGGGTGCTCCGGTTTCCTCCCACATCCCAAAGAGGTGGATTGGACACTCTAATTTGGCCCTAGGTGTGAGTGTGTGCATGTGTGTGCCTTCTGTGGAAGGTTGGACGCTGGGCTGGCAACTCAACACCGTAAAACTTCACTGCCAATCATGAGGGACAGGTGATCCACTGTGGCAACCCCTAACCAGGAAAAGCCAAAAGAAGAAGAAGATACATCACATATATTGTGTTGTACAATACAATCAATCCAATATTACATCATGAAAAATAAATAAAACCGTGTCAGTGTTGAAGAAAACACCTGTTTAATCAAATGTAATTAAAAATAATGAACAAAACACATAGCAGCTCAAGTCTAACTAAGCGCTTTCAATCACTACCTGGGCTTCATCAGAGTCAAACAAAAACTCACTTCACTTCCTTTTAAGCAAACTATGAACATTAATTAATAATATCACTTCCCCATGATCAATTATAGTATTGCAAATATTAATCCAATTAAAACTCACACTTAATACCAACATAGAAAATGATAAAACTACCCTATATACACTACATCATGTTAACAACAGTACATAT
The DNA here is from genome assembly GCF_019279795.1 of Protopterus annectens. NCBI lineage: Eukaryota > Metazoa > Chordata > Ceratodontiformes > Protopteridae > Protopterus > Protopterus annectens. The sequence continues at coordinate 989,301,233 of NC_056739.1, read as the reverse complement.
AATAAATGGTTTACTATCGTTATTTCAAATGGCAAAACATTTGCTGTTCAAAATAACGAAAAGTTAAACTGAAACCAAACTTTTCGAATGTACACAATGTCGTCCCAGATGATCAATACGTTTGAGTCGACATTGTCACTGAAAATGTCACGTGATAGCCATATAGGAGCTGATGCAAATTAAACTCCTATATGACATATCACATTTTTGCAAGAGGGCAAGCCCCCCTGCACCCCCCTGTGGGGTCTGCACCCCCCACCCCCTGATACTAATACATTCCAACTCCGAGATCACACTACAGTGGGGATCTGGATGAATTTCCAATCCCCACTGTACTGCGATCTCCATACATATAGTCGAACACACTTATGAGAATGCAGTACTGCATTCGCATAAGTGTGTTTGACTATCCAATACACTTTACATTCTGTGCACGACATTCTGATTTTTGACAGCATAACTGCTGACAGAATGTTCACACAAATGACAGTAAACCATAATAAATACATGTAAAAAAATATATAAAAAAATTGTATAGATACACACACACACACACACACACACATATATATATATATATATATATATATATATATATATATATATATATATATATATAAACACCCCAAAATCTTGTGTAACAATACAACCTAGTCAACATATAACAGTATGTAAGATATACCTATTTTGTCATAATAGCTGATTTGTGTTGCAGGATATGAAAACAACATATAAAACTCAATCACAAAAAATATTTTTTAATTAAATGACTCCTGACCTATATTTTAAAATTTCAGAAATGGAAATATACTCATTGATGCCCGGTTCTTTCTTGGCATTTAATCTTATCTGCCACTCAGTTTCCTTTATTTCAGCATCTAACTTAGGGTCCCCACCTCTTTCTTTAATCATCACTTTGTCAATAACAAAGAATATAAATTTGCTAAAATTCGGGCATTTTGTACTATGCATATATAAAGAACTACTTGTCTTTTTATTTTTTATTTTATTATTATTTTTTTTTATTTAATTTTTTTTTAATCTTTTTCATGATTGAGTTTTATATGTTGTTTGGGGTGTTTTTTAACATATATATATGTGTCTATATACATATATATTTTTATATTTTTTTAATATTTTTTACATGTATTTATTATATGTACTATTGTACTTTTGTTAACATGATGTAGGGTATATAGGGTAGTTTTATCATTTTTCATGTTGATATTAGGTGTGAGTTTTAACTGGATTAATGTTTGCAATACTATAACTGTTCATGGGGAAGTGATGTCATTAATTAATGTTCATAGTTTGCTTATAATGAAGTGAAATGAGTTTTTTGTTTGACTCTGATGAAGCCCAGATAGTGGGTGAAAGCGCTTAGTCAAACTTGAGCTGTTATGTGTTTTGTTCATTATTTTTAATTACATTTGATTAAATGCTTGTTTTCTTCAACACTGACCTGGTTTATTTTTTATTCTTGCCTGTTTTACTGTTTAACTGTCATTGTGCCAATATTACATCAATTATTCGATTCTTGTCTTTTCTTAAACCTCATTCTTCTACCAAAACATTTTTCTGCATGTATTGTTCACACAGTTTCCATTTTTTTCTTTGTAATTTACTTCTACCCTTTTCTAAAGATTCCACTTCCTGTTCTTTTACAATATTCACTACTTCAAGTATGGTTGGTTAAACTTTGATTTCCATTTTCTAGTAATTGCTTTTTTGTTAGCCACCAGAATTAAACTTAACAAGGTCTGACTATGTTTAAGCAATTCAAATCCTGTATCCTGGCTCAAAAAATAATAATTTCCTTAGGTACACTCATTTGTTTGCCCAGTATGCCTTACAGAGTATTCTGTATGGGTATTTTCAAAGTCTGCAAACTCATTGCACTCTGAAATCATATGCTCCAGGTACCTTTTTCTTCCCCATTACACCTCAGTTTGCCATGTACATGGGGAAAATTCTTTGGAGTCTACTTGGGGAATAAAAGTACCCATGTAAATACTTACAGGCAAAAATCCTAAATCTTCATATTGTGTTGCTTATTTGAGAGACTTTCATTCTTTCTTTGTAAATTGTTTATCTAATCCCTCATCCCATTTTTTTCTGACCTCCTCTGACTGATTCATACAGTTATCATGCAATATTTTATATGTCCAGCATACTGTTATTATTATTATTTTATATCCTTAGCAACTGTTGAAAGTCCAGACTATATTTATACAGTTCTGCATGCATACAAAATATGTATTTCCTGGTACACAAGAAATCTCCCTTGAATCTCCAGCATGTATTATCTAAATGTAGATACTTATCACCCAATCTAGAGAAGGTGTAAAAATGCGTATGAAATCATTTCAACATGAATATTCTGAATCTTCTGTATATCTATCACACACAAATTTAAATAACTTTTTCAAAAAGGGGGGGACTTAATAAGTCATTTGTATACTAAAATGAATACACCTTCCATGTGCGATGACTTTCTGAGTGTCATAGTATTTACTACTCTTTTTAAGTCTTTCTCCACTGTGGGGCATTCCTAAAACTGCTTATTACTATCTTCAAGACACTTCAGAGTACCTGAACCTAGACAAAAAGTGGTAGCTTTGGAGTTTGTAGAAAATTGAGAAAGGGTATATATGCTTTGGAAGTAACATTAAATTTTCTTGCACGTCACCATTACTTCTGATATATATATATATATATATATATATATATATATATATATATATATATATATATATATATATATATATATATATATATATATATATATATATATATATATATATATATATAAGGAATGTTGAACAGAACTGAGGCAGGATTGGAAGTTATCTTCTTTGGATTTCTTCTCACATAAACCTGTCTGGAGCTCAGAAAATCATTCATCTAACATGACAACTGTTTACATCAGCAGTGCAAATACTGCACCCTAATCAGTATTTAGAAGCACTGCATGGCTTAGAGGTGCATGATGGATGTGAACTTTTCACTAGTAGCCATGAATTGGCTCACCAAGTATTCAATGCAATCACTGATATTCAGGTTCACAATTAAGTATAGTCAGTACTTTACTGAGACTGTACAAGATAACTACCTATCCATTCATTACTGTTTTATAACATGCTTTGCAACAGGACAGGCTGCTTATACTATATATTTTCATTGGCCTCTGCTGTGGTTCAACTGTGACTTTATGTCTCTTCTGCTTTTGCCATTGCATAATCCAGTATTATACGTTTTCAAACAGGTTTATAGCTTATTTCCATCTCATATTTTAATTGAGTGCTAAATTTTCAGACCGATTTTTCACAAAATAATTACTATTGTGCAACATGTAGCATCACCTTTTCTGTGTCTACAAATGTGGTACTATCATAAAAGTCATGGTCATGAGTTGTAACTTTCATGTATCAGTTTTTTTATTTTTGTTTTTTGGTTTTTTGATAGCCACTTTTTTTTCACCAGTGCTATTTTCATCCTCTTATGCTACAGCTGGCACTATTAATTCAAAATTGAAATGCAGGTATTGTGATTGGCTGTCAGACTCAGGGAAGACAAAGCATTAGGTTATTTTGCAAACAAAATTAGTATTGTTTGATCTAGCATATTGTCATAATTAGGGAAGCTAGGTTTTGTAACACTGGCCTACAAATAGTAAAGATATCTCAGTGTCATTGGTGCAGGTTTAGTGCAGAATGCTGTAGGCTCTATTCCTAAACCAGGGAGATGGATTTCTGACACTGCAGTGCAGCAGAGGGGTCTGTACTTTTGAGTATATTGTCTTTTTGGATGAGATGTTAAACTGAGGCCCTATCTACCTGAGTTGGCGATATCTTGGGCGGATACAATAGAACTCACAAAAACTACTGAAAAGAGTAGGGGTTCTTTAAAACAGTATTTGCAATGCTATTTACAAAGTTGCATATTTATATATTTACAATTTACACAGAGCACAATTTTCCATTCTTTCTGGTTGTCATATATTCATAAATATCCTACTTTTTATTATGTTAAACATCTATCTTCATTATCCTTAACTGAGCTGCACTCATTTTTCCACAATCACCATCTATTTTCTCTTAAAATTATTGCTAGCATCCAGTTACCATTAACATTATTTCATTTATGTTTTCATTCCAAACAGTCCACACAACATAAAATAGCCACTTAGCTATTTTGTTACCATTTTCCTTATTTTATGATTATAATATCCATACATAATCATATCTAGATTTATTTCACTTACCTCCTTTATATTTTCAAAGAACTGTTCTTCACATCAGTTTTTCCACAATTTTGCAACCCGTATGTATTGTAAGAAAATATGTTCTATGTTTTTTTCTTTACCAGGGGTCCAGGGAAGTAAATAGTGTGGGAAGAAATCACCAGGGAATTGTTATGGCTAGGCTTCTATAGGCCCTAGGGCCGATAGCCTAGTACCGACCTATGAAACTATGAACCACAATATATGCAAATTCTTTCACTGATTTTTATATGGCATATTTCCTTTTATAGGTAATTTGTTAATCACTAATCTGCATAAAAATCTTGGCATTCTACTTGCTTATTATACCATGCTTTAACTTCTTCATTCACTAGCACAGCCCACGTTTTAACATAATATTGTATCATGATGTTTTTATACCACATTTTCCATTCATTTCTTATTTCATTAATTTTTATTTTCCATAAAATATTTTTCTTGGTAACATCTCATTTCTTCAATTAAACATTATTTTCCTCTTTGGAATTTGTTTAAAATATCACAATGCTGCTTAGATTTGTAGTTTAGTAGATTTACTACTAAATTTCATTTTTATCATTTATCTAAAACAAAACTTTAAATAAAGTCAAAGAAGTTGTGTCTTTCGGCTTTTCCTGGTTAGGGGTTGCCACAGCAGAACTCCAGTCCACTAATGATTGGCAGTAGATTTTTATGTGCCAAGTTGCTAGCCCTGATGCACAACCTTCAACGAAGGTACGCCCATTCATGCATGTCTCCACACAGAAGATGCTTTAGCTGAGAATCGAACAGGACAACGTCTTACTGTGAGGTGACAATGCTACCGCAGCACCACCACCGCAGTATTCTAAACAATTGGGTTCATTAATCCTAAACTTCCATCTTCCTTATCCAGATATAAGAATCCTCTCTTCACTGGATTCAATCTTGAACCCCATATAAAACAAACATTATTTGTAGTATTTTTTTATTTTCATAGATTACTGGCAACATATAGACACTAGCAAACTATGCAATCTTTCCCAGTAGAACTGAGTTAATCAAATACATTTTTTTATTAAACAGTAGCTTGTATGTTTTTCAAAAACAATAAAGCCCTTTTATTTAATTTATTATCCTATTCCATTTCTTCACTTACACTTTTACTGCCAAATCATATTTCTAACACAGAGATTTCTATCAAAAAAGATGCTCCTCCTATCTTAAATATATCACCCAGTCCTTTACTTTTTTCTTTATTTAAAGTCATGCCTATTGTGTTTAAACATTGATTTAAATAACATATAATTTCTTTCATCCAGACTTTGTTTCTTTAAATCAATATAATATCATCTGCATAAGTACACATAACTAGAATTTTTACGCTTTCATTGGTAATATAAGTTGTATCTTTCATATGTGTATGGATCTACCTGAGAACAATGAAAGCTCTAAATGCCGACAATGAGAACACCAACACTGGAAGTCCGACAATGGAAATAATCGACAGCTCGAAATCCCAACACTGAAAACACCATGTGAAATGAACGCGACTAAGTATGCGATAGTTACTGACTTTAGGGTTAGGGTGCGGGTAAGGTAAGTGTGCATTAGTGACAGACTTTAGGGTTAAGGTGCATTAGTGATGGACTTTAGGGTTAGGGTGAGGGTAAGGTAAGTGTGTGATAGTGACAGACTTTAGGGTTAGGGTTTGGGTTAAGGTTAGTGCATAAATAGTTGTGTACGTAAGGTTTAGTGTAGGTTTGTAAGGTTTTTGGTGTGCTTGTGTTGTGAGTGTGTTTTTCGGAAAAGGAATTTATTTTGTTTTGTTGACTGTCAGAATTGTGGTTTGTCGGGCATGTGAACTTTCGTGTTTTTGAACTTTCGGTTTTGTGGTGTCGGTGATCTCGTTGTCTGTGTTTTTGCTTGATGATGTTATCAGGTATATCCGTAAATTTACATCCCTGAATACATTCATAACTAATGCAAATAATATGCTGCTCATAGGATATGTATGCCATTCTTTATATATATATATATATTTTTCTTAATGATTCATTCAATAAAACTCTTACTTTATTTATTATATGCAGAGCAACATATATTCTTAATCTACTCACTAATGTTATACTATTCCGTAATTCTCCACAAAAGTTTATGTTATACTATATTAATGCTTTAAGTCTTTCATCAGTTCTGTTCATGTCATCTACAATTTCCCTTACTATTAATTATAAATATTGACATCTTTTTCCCTTTAAACTGTATATACTATCTTCCACAATACATTTTGTTTTACTTTCCATTCTTTTCTGAATTATTTTCAAAAAAAACTTATAATCTGCCTTGTTGAGCACTAAAGGTTTCTAATTTTCAATTTAATTTCTATCTTCCTTTTTCCATAAAAATTTAAGTATACAACTGCATAAATTTTTATATATATAACTTTCATTTAAACAATCATCCATAACTTTTAACAAGTGATTTTTTTTCTACCAGTCCATAAAATTCTTATACATTTGGTATCTGATTCTAGGTGGCCCTGAAACTGACTGCAAATTAACTTGTCCAAGTAACTTATCTAATTCATATAAGGAAATTTCATTTTACAATTCTTTATTTTCTTGTTCTGTTAATTTGTAACAAGTAATTCTTTTTTTTTTTTTACTTTCTATCCTGAAACATTTTCTTTACATAATTTATTATGCTATTATGCTATTCATAATTTGTTCCTGAGTTCTTCTTATCTCTCCTCTAAAATATTTAATTTATCTCATTATACCAGTATTCTGTATAACTATACTATTCAAATAAGCTGATACCCCTTCTCTTTTACCTTGCAAGTAATATCTTGGATAAATAATAATTAATTTTCTCTTGAATCTCTTCATAAATTATCCATTATATCATTCTCTATCAATCCTTTCCTAATCATTTAAAGCATCTCTACACATTTTTATCATTTTCTTGCATTTGACTGCCATTTTAAATAAAATCATATTTTATATTTCTCTTTAAACTATAGGCAACACTTGGACCAGTTTTTATACCACATTGTAGTACCTCAAAGAGTGTGTTGACTCCCCAGTGGGCTTAACAGTGACCACAGATGAGCCTGACACTTGGTAGCTCATCCCAACTCCCCACTGACCTGTTCCCTTCAACTCTATTCCCCTACTGGCAGGCTGGATTCAGAAAAGCATTGGCTATCATAGAGGCCAATGGCCTTTAAATTCACATGTTTTTGGCCAATCAAAATATTCCTCAAATTTTCCTTCTGATGACTACCACTTTCAATGTACATATTTCTTCTCCCTCTGATAACATGTCAAAATTCACCTTTGGCCCACATTTCCAAGGTCTATATTTATATATATCTGCTTCAGCAGCTTTTAATTTAATTTTAGTACCTTTCCATTCCCTTAATAATGGATAACTGGGATAAATACTACCACAACATGACTGTGGTATGTTATATCTAAATAGCCGCCTTGACCACAACCAACTGTCAACTCGATCATGGACTTGAATACTATGGTTTGGCTATCATGGCAACAAATTGTGCTTTGTGCACCTGCTTGAGGCATGGATCAGTGGCTGTGGGCCTATCGAGGGTTTTTTTTTTTGAACTGGTAGTTATCTGACAGCTCAGTAGCGGTGGCAATGGGCCTGCCTTTCTTTTGCTTGCCTCAGCTCATGGAGATGGGTGGCTGCTTGGAAATAGCTTGACTATTCCCACCCTGGTGGCACGACATGATGGAGCAATCAGCCTGCACTATCCCAGCTGTCATCGCACTGGTCTCTTTTTCTTTGCCTGCCTTGGCTGAGTCATCCTGATTTTTATTTAATTAATTTTATTTTTATTTTTATTATTTTTGTACTCCCTGATTCTTCCATGGCCCTCTATCTGATCCCACTGGACCACCCTAATGATTCGGCATTTGAGTCCTTACTGGGCAGTTGAAAAGGATAACTATTTAGATTGTTCCATCTGTATTTTTAGTAATTTATTTTTATTTTTTTATTTTTATTCTTATTTTGTCTTTATGGGTGATTTTGGAGTTTCTAGATGGTATAATCCTGCTACACAATGGCCAACATTTTGTTTGCAGCCCACGTTTGGCCCATATTTACACGCACTATCATATCCAGAGCAGAATTCACATTATTAAAAAACAGAGAATGGCCTGCTTTAAAGAACGGCCATGGGCCCACATTTCATATTTTAAGTTTTTAATTTTAATTTTTATGCTTTATACGGTATCTTGCTATTCAAGCTTCTGACCCTCTGACCCTATTGAACCCGCCATACACTATGTCTACCCAACTCCCTATAGGCTGTATCCCTACATGTCTCACTCCCCATTGGTTGAACTCATCCCCACCGAACTGGCTAACGTTTCAGCCAATTGATAGTATTACAAGTTTAAGCCAATCAAATAATAACTACTGCTCTTCTTAATTTTTCTAGAATGCAAAATGGGTTTGGAAAGAAATATAAATAACAGATTGAATGTTCATGTTGACACAGCACTTATCTGTCTGCTTAATTGATAAGGCAAAATAAAGGGGATAAAATAATAAACACAAGGTCTGTTTTCATTTTTTAAAAGAAGTAGTTGCACTAGTATGATTTTGTGCCTGAATAATCTTTATTAAATGACAGATATTTAGTGAGGAACTATCAATAGAACAATCTCTGCTATTGGAATAACAATCTTGGCCACAGACAGAGTCAGATTGCATGCTAGTTTCTAATTGGAAAGGCCAGTTAGAAATTAGAGGTTAACCACTGTTTTGGGGTTTCTAATGCAGCACTTCAAGTATAAACCTTTGATTCTTATCACAGTTACTTATCAAATGATCATCTTTTCCACAGAAATAAAACATGGTTTAAGTGTCCCCAATATTTTGCAATATCCCTGTTACCATCTACATTCATCATAAACAGGAATATGAACATTTTTTCTTTCTCCATTTTCAGTATAATATAACATTCACTTCTACCATTCCATGCATCATCTATTATCATAGACTTTGATAATGTCCTTAAGTAAGGTAAAGAAGGTCAGTGATGTCAGGATGGAAAAGGAAGCAAGCAAGTAGGTGTGTCTGAGGATATCCCTACAGATGTCCTGATAGGGAATGATTTTGATCATGCAGTACCTTGTGTGCATGCAGTCACATACAGTCTTTGAAACAGGCATGTGTACTACTACTGTGGAAGGGAAGCTGGGAAGGGTTACAAAGAGAGATATGAGACAGGCTCAGCTCTCAGACCCTACATTACAAGGCTTGAGAAAGGTAGTCAGGTAGGTGCCTGATTCTCAAGGAAAAGGGGAATCTGTATAATGGGACAAAGAGTTACTTTATAGAGAATGGGAAGGCTAGAAGGTGAGGTATTACAGCATTTGATAGTGCCCAGAGCCTACCATCTGATACTTTTAGCCATAGCCCATGACATTCCCTTTGCAGGGCATATGGGCATAAAGCATACAAAGAGATGCATTATGCAGAAATTTTATTAGCGTGGGATTTCCAGGGATGTAACAGGGTACTGCAGGACCTGTGACCAGTGCAAAAAAGTAGGCAAGGCAGGAGACAAGGTCAAAGCTCCTTTGATGCCTTTGTCTGTGATTGAGGAGCCATTTCAGAGGGTAGCTATGGATATTGTGGGGTCTCTGAATACCCCAAGTTCCACAGGGAAGAAGTATATCCTAGTAGTAGTAGATTATGCTATCAGATACCCTGAGGCAGTGACTTTGTCCTTCACTGAGGCAGAAAAGGTGGCTAATGCTTTGTTAGAGATTTTCAGGGTAGGTTTTCCAAATGAAACGGTGACTGACAGAGGTGACAATTTCATGTCAGACCTGCTGGCTTGTCTGTAGAAGCTCTGTGGAGTGAAGCACTTAAAGACCACCATCCCCAGACTAATGGTCTTGTGGAGAGGTTAAACTCCACACTAAAGACCATGCTACGGGCATTTGAAGACCAGTTTAAGAGGGATTGGGACAAATATTTGCCCCATCTGTTATTTGCTTACAGACAGGTACCCCAGAAATTCACAGGTTTCTCACCTTTTGAGTTGCTGCATGGGCATAGGGTAAAGGGACCTCTAGATTTGATTCGCAGTGAGAGGGGGGTGAATATGAATCCCACAAGGAGTCTGTTGTGGCTAATGTGCTAAACCTCAGGACAAGGCTCAGGGAACCCATGGGCTTGGCCCAGGAGAACCTGGCAGAAGCTCAACAGCAGAACTAGGTCTGGTATGACAGGAATGCTCGAGCTAGAGAGTATGCTGTGGGGCAGCAGGTTATGGTTCTCATTCTTGCCAAACACAATAAGCAGCAGGCAGTTTGGGAGAGACCCTTCAAAGTGGTAAGAAAGGTCAGTGATATTAACTACATGGTATCATTGCAAGTTAGGAGGCAGGGGCACAAACTGTACCATGTTAACATGATGAAACCTTACCATGATAGACAGGTCCTTGTGCTAAGTATTTGCAGTTGATGGCAGGAGGAGTCTGAGGGAATCTGATGACTGATCTCCGCAGTGAGGCTCAGACTGACACCTCAGTGGAATGGGTAGCAATGTCCCAGCAGTTGTCCCCTACCCAGGTTCAGGAAATCCGAGCAGTGTTACAGGGGTTTGGGGGCATGTTCACTGGGAAACCAGGGTATACCCACCTGGTGCAGCACTATGAGGATACAAGACCGCAAAGGCCTATTAAGCAGGCCCCTTATAGGGTGCCTGAGAGAGTGAGACAGGCTCTGAGGGAGGAGATATAGTAAATGTTAGAAATGGGAGTAATCCAGGAGTCCAGCAGCCCCCTGGGCTTCCCCAGTGGTGCTGGTACCAAAGAAGGATGGCAACACCAGGTTCTGTGTGGACTACAGGAAACTAAATAGTCACACAGAATCAGATGTTTACCCCATGCCTAGGACAGATGACACCCTAGAGCACATGGGTAGGGCTAAGTATCTCACCACTATTGATCTTACCAAGGGCTACTGGCAGGTGCCCTTGATTCTCAGCGCTAGAGAGAGGTCACCCTTTGTGATTCTTTTCAGCTTGTATGACTCCACAAAGATGACTTTGGGATGAAGAATTCCCCAGTAACTTTCCAGAGGCTGGTAGATCCTATCCTAGCAGGAGATTTTGCCCTTTCTTACCTGGATGATATTGCCATCTACAGCCATTCCTGGCAAGAGCAAATTCAGCATGTCGGGGAGGTACTGGGCAAACTACAGAGGGCAGAGTTGACCATTAAACCCAGAAAATGCCAGGTGGGTATGGCAGAGGTCTCCTACCTGGGACATAGAGTGGGAAGTGGTAAGATTAGAAGCCAACCAGCTGGTACACTGACGACTGGAACAAAAATTCACTATATGAAGACACAAATCCACGGTCAGGAAAATCAGACTTTAATGCTGCAAAGCTTTCGGTTAAACAGCCTTCCTCAATGCTAAAACAGTATATATATCACATTACAATGCATTTAAATAGGAGCCAAAAGGCAACGTGACCACAGGCAACAAATTACACTATACCATCAATTAAAACTTTTCTAAAACATCCTTAAAGGTGAACGTTACAAATTTTGCTGTTGTATTTTACCAAGCGCAGGTTTAATACTGACTACATTGTTTAAACCAGGTTCTAAGTCTGCATGGAACCTGATAATCCACTCATATTCTTTATTCTCTAAGAGATTATTAAAATCACCCCTCTAGGTCCCTTTTGTACACTGTCTATCACTCTGAATTTAAAACTATGATCCACACCATTATGCATGATGTGCTCACACAGTGCATTATTCTTATTATTTCTTCTTATTTCTGACTTATGTTCTTTTATACGCTCTTTTAATTTCCTTGTGGTCTTTCCTATGTAAAATGAATCAAATTTTTCACAGGCAGCAAGATAGACCACATGATGGTATAGTGGTATACTGTTTTTCCTGATGGTGGATTTCTGTCTTCATAGAGTGGTAAGATTAGGCCAGAACCTGTCAAAGTGGAAGCCATTCAGGCATGGCCTATCCCTGTTACCAAAAAACAGGTGAGGGCATTCTTAGGGTCAGCAGAGTACTACAGAAAGTTTGTCCTCAATTATAGTACCATAGCTGCTCCCCTCACCGACCTCACAAGGAAAAACAGGCCAGATAAGATAGTGTGGATCCCAGCATGTGAGCAGGCATTCCAGAAGCTTAAAGGAGCTTGGAACGGACCCCTGTGTTAGCCAGTCTAGATTACAGCAAAGAATTTGTCATGCAGGTGGATGCTTCAATCCATGGGATGAGGGCTGTACTCAGCCAGGTATCCTCAGAGGGAGAAGAGCAACCAGTGGTATGCTGCTAGCACAATGATGGTGATAACTACCATTAGATACACCACCTGTCGTGTGTGTGTGTGTGTGTGTGTGTGTGTGTGTGTGTGTGTGTGTGTGTGTGTGTGTGTGTGTGATATATATATATATATATATATATATATATATATATATATATATATATATATAGTTATGTATATATATATATGTTGAAAACACAAAAAATAAAAGTTAGTTTCAAAGGTTCAAATTGTAAAAAGGTAACGCATGCACTATTCACCTAAAAGTAGGCTAATCAAAAATGGATGTAAATTAAAATTCCACAGAGTTTGTAAGTAAACTGATTTTCCTGAAAAGTACTTGAACAATAAAGACATATTAAGCAAAATATCTTATGGAAGAACCATCAATCATTTAACTGCCCGATCTTTACTGGTTGAACTTACTTTCCTTTGCAGCTATTATTATAAATTTTTAGGCACTATGTATTTGCTGTCTATGTAAGACTGCTGTGCACTGTTTTGGGGAGTTTTGTATTTTCTCACTGTTGCACAACTGTCAAATTACTATAACTGTAAGTTGGGAGGGTATTATTGGCTTGCTGTTCATAAGGTGATGTAAGAAGACTGCATCACTGCAAAAATTATTATTTTATTTTTATCGCATGAATAGGTTACAGGTTCTTATGGTCTTGATGACCTGTGATCAAGGTTTTCTTTTCTCCAGGATTAATTTCTTGGTCATTCATAGGAAAAATGTTTAGAATTATTTATGTTTAGTTATTGTTTGTGTTATTATAACTAGTTATAGTTTGTTTTAGGCTTTGTGTTAGATAGTGGCAAAGAAAAATACATGTGGAAGATAAACAACAGGATGGAAACACAAGAGGTGTGCTGAAGCACAGAATACATAACATACCATGATTTTGATGTTCACTATGGAGAGAGGAGAATGTGAATTCTGGAGGTCGTTACATTCCCATAAAGAAATGAAAAGCCATTTAAGTATTCACGGAAGGAAGGACAACACCCAATGTACAATTTTCTCTTGCTGCAAATACTTGGCCAAATGAGTTGTCTTATTTTCTGTTACATGTATGTTGCACAAGAGTATTTGAAAGGAAAAAAAAAGTCCCTGTCTGGCCAACTTTGCCTAGTTGAGCATGTGATGATGACTTACCAAACTGTATCATAATTACTGAAAGCATGAGAAAAGCATAAGGCCTTAGAACATGACAATTTATTATTTATTTTACATTTATTGACCGGGATTGTCCAACTGAGCTGAAGAGCCCTTTTTCAGCGGAGGCCCGGGGAGAAAAGCTCCAACATATTATATAATTTTCATTATAAATTAGCATTAAACAGCAATGTTACAGGATTACTACAAGGCATTAAGTAGCAACACAATGTTATACAGTGTCAGTAATGAGGATTATAGCAAAACTATTTCAAGATGTATAAAAAGAAATATGTCATTAAGATGAATATAGGTTTTGGGGTAAGTGGTTACATAAACTCAGTTTTATCATAATGTAGTTGAATGAAGGCAAGACAATTACAATACAATGTTTCTCTGAGGTGATTTGTTTAATAAATTTTAGAAGACAGTAGAAAAAGCAGTCAAGGAAGATTAGAGAGAGCTAGTGAGAAGAGTGAGTTAAGGGCAGAAAGTAGATTAAGGTATGAGAAGTAGGGGATGTTTAAGGAGGGGAGAGTGCAGTGGCAGGACCAGTGACTTTTAAAGTGCTCTTTGGTGGCTCTCTTAAATTGTTTAGGATGTGTAAGGGTCCTGATTTCTAGTGGGAGCCTATTCCAGGCAATAGTGGGGTGATAGCTGTACATGTTACGTCCAAATTTAGACTTGAGTTTGTAGATTTGTAGTAGGTCTTGGTTAGGGCTTCGGAGAGGTCTGGAGGGAGAATAATGGGAGATGAGAGGGGATAGTGCTGGGCAGTAGGAAGGCTGGTATAGGACAGAATGGATGATTTGGAGCTGAGAGAGAAGAAGCTGGTGGGGTAATTCAGGCCAGTTTAGGTGTTTTAGTGAGAGACAGTAATGGGATTTGTAGGTTTGTTGGGCAGCAAATCTAGCTACCTTGTTGTAGGTAGATTTGAGTTTGGTCAGGAGTGTTGAGTTAAGATTTGTGAGAATTTGTGAATTGTACATTAGACTGGGTAGAAGATAGGTAAGAGAGAGAGTAATCTTGGCTTCAGAGGTAAGGAATGTCTTGTTATGATAAAGGAGCTCTAGTTTTGAATGAGTCTTTTTGATACAGTTATTAACATGCAAGTCAAATTTAAGCTGATCGTCGATGGTTACACCTAAGAGCTTAATGCTGGATTCTACCTGAATGGGAGTGTTATTAAGGGACTGTATGGAGAAGAAGGGTTTAATATTGTTGAATTTTTTAGGTAGGAAGAGTAACAGCTTTGTTTTTTTAGGGTTAAGGATGAGCTGGTTGTTGGAGAGCCATGTTTCAACTAAGTTAAAAGATGCCTGAGTAGCTGAGAAGCGCTTAGAGGGAGAGTTGGCTGTGGTGATGACGTAGAGTCATATGTGTATTGCACTAAGGATGACTGAGGACAGGAGGTATAAAGCTGATTAGTAAAGATATTAAAAAGTAAAGGCCCTTGGATAGACCCTTGAGGTACACCCATTTTTACAGGGAGAGGAGGGGAGAGTGCAGAGTGCCATCTCACTGATTGAGATCTATCCGTGAGGTAGCTGGAGAACCATGCAACAGTATCAGAGGAGAAGTTGAGTTTATGCAGTTTGTGCAGCAGAAGAGAGTGTGAGACAGTGTTGAAAGCTTTTGAGAGGTCCAAAAATAGGCAAGAAATAAATGTATGGTCGTCCATGGCTATAGAGACAGTGTTGAGGAAGGATAATAGAGGTGTAGTGGTGCTATGTTTGGGTCTGAAGCCATGTTGAGTGGGTGGAAGCAGATTTTCCTGTACTAGATACTGCATAACTTGCTTTTGAATACATTTTTCTAGTACTTTAGAGGGAGAGAATAGCGATAGGTCTAAAGCTGGAGATATCAGAGGAGTTACCTCCTTTGTGTATAGGTAGACTGTAGCATTGTTTCAAGATGGAAGGGACTTTAGATTCAGAGATAGAGTGATTAATTAGGATAGATACAGGGAGAGCAAGAGAGTCAGCTGCTAGCAGAAGAAAAGTGGAAGGAATATTGTCAGCTGATGCTGAGCATGATTTTAATTTCGAGAGTAGAGTTTTGATGTAGCTAGTAGGTATAGGTTTGAGGGAGAAGGTATTTGAGGAGATAGTATTAGGACTAGGTTCAGAAAAGTTTGAGATGTTAGTAGTAGAGGAGTTTGGGAGAGGGTTCAGTAGCTTAGATATTGAATCGATAAAATAGGGATTGAAGATAGTGGCAGTTTTTTCAGATGTCTTTTCCGGGCATGGATTGGGGAGCTAAGATTACCAGGATGTAATATTTGGATAAGAGTGTAAGCAAGGCCATCATGGTCTGTGAAAACAAGTGCAACTGAAGATGTATCTGACAATATAATTAAAATCTGTTTTCTAATTTAATTACTTAAATTAAACATTTACAGAATCAGTGATGCAGTGTATTCTTTCCGGAAGAAGTAACACTTCTCGGCCTTAAACACTTTGACAGAAGTCAGTCAAGTACTGTTGGACCACCCTCCTTAACACTTATCATTGCATCCTGTACTGTAATCAATGCAGGTTTTTAATGTTGAAACTGGGTAAATTATATAGCTTGTTGTCGACTCGGTAAAGGTAATTATTTGTAATGTGGAAACCAAAATGACCAAAATTCCTGACTTGCATATATTAAGTCTAAGAGTGCCATTTCTCAGAATATTCTCTTTACAGCAAGGTATGGCAATCTCAGAGCATTTAGTTGTGTGTGTGTGTGTGTGTGTGTGTGTGTGTGTGTGTGTGTGTGTGTGTGTGTGTGTGTGTGTGTGTGTGTGTGTGTGTGTGTGTGTGTGTGTGCAAGCACATGTGTTTGGGGGGAGGCCTTGGCACCTGCCAAAAACAAGTTTAAAGGAGAGCAATGTTCAATATTCATTGTTTCCTGCAGTTTCAATAATTTTTTATGGGAATGTCAGGATTCAGTATTGCAAGTTCTGACATTCCAGTAGGAAGTCCCTAGCAAAACCTGTTTGGCATCTGCACAGCAGAGAAGAATGATAGGTTTCGAATTTTACCAATGTATTTACTTTTTCCAACTTTTAGCAAGGTTTTCCAGTTACACTACTGAAATAGTCTTTATCAACACAGAAGTAAAGATAGCTAGCTAGATAGGTAGACAGGTAGATAGATAGACAGCTAGATAGAGAGAAAGACAGGCAGACAGACAGGAAAGCAGCAGTATTTATAAAACAGCAAAACACAGCAAATGAACAGAGACAGGCTCTGTGACCCATGAGGTCACACTGAGGTTTTGCTTACTATGTCATTAGAAATAGCTTTAAGAGAATTAGCTGTTGTGCCACTGTGGTGTTCTGTAAATGCTTGGCCTGTGGGTTAGAAAGCTATCACAATATTAGTTGAACCTCAGCACCATCATTTTTAATTTGTGTGCAATTATTGAGAGGAGAGAGTCTCATCAAAGCAGAAGGCAGGTTTCTAAGCCTTGGTGAAAGAGGGGTTGCTTCCCCAGAGTACACCAACAAAGAAATTTCAGCAAAACCAGGACTCCCTGACTTGTGCTAATATTTACTTTTAATGAAGTGGGCTAGGACTTAAAGTCCAAATCAGATTAGAAAGACGGTAATGAGCAAGAGGTTTCAAGTGAATCCATTAGTTCTGAATTACATTAAATTAGCCAAACAGATAAACAGAAAGAGAAAGAACGTCAGTGTAATGAAGCTAGCGACTTTTTTTCCAAAAACAGTTAACACAGAATTTTCAGCTGACAAAGAATATTTTGTTTTAGTTTTCTTTAAGGGCAACTTAAACTTAAAATGTATACTCAACAGCATCAGTACAATCACCTCATTTACTCCCTACTACATCTCTGCTGGTGGGTAAAACATTTAACCTGTAGTCAGATCTTTAAAAATTCAGTGTTCATGAGGATGAATTCATATAATTCTGTTTTGTAAATGAACTTTCAGCATTTTGGGCTTCCACACAAAATTTCTCCGTTGCATAAATATTTCACATTTTAGGTAATGCAGGTGTCTGAAAAATAAATACTTATATGCACAGTATGCAACAGATTTCAACATTAATTTCAAACATTGTTGTATTTAATACACATTTGCTTTACAATGTACATTAGCATACCCAATAAAAGTATTAGGACCTTTTACATTTTACTAGCACAAATGATTTTGAAGATATATGTCATGCTGCAGCACTAATTTAGCAAGTTAATATGAATAATATGAAATGGAACATCACCTCAAAAAGGACATGGAAGATGTAAACAGAGAAGATGGCCTTCAGCATGAGCAGTTACTTTTTCATATCATCTCTTAAATATAGCAGATAGACACTGATAGCTTGAAACTATTATTATCTTTTCTATTGTTTAAAGTAGTTTAAGATGAGCATTGCAATTAGGATGTTAAGGGTTTCCATAATGAGTTTCCCATTGGTGACCAGATAGAAAAAAGTACTCTCAAGTATGACTTGGTTTCCTGGCTGCTAATAATTATACAAAGAAAGACAGATCAAATTAGGTACTTACAGTACAAGTTGAACATAAAATAATCAGTGATTATTATGAGCAATATGGTGACAAATTAATATATAGGAATGAGATAAATACAGGAATCATACATGTCCTAAAGATTATAGGTATATACAATTTAAAAATTGGAGTTAAATTTTTTGAGACAGTGGGTATTCTTCAGCCATTTGGGATTATATATGCTGTTGATCGTTGATGGGACACAAAGCAGTATCGTATTGAAGTCAGAGCAGCGGGGTTTGAATAATCTCTAATGCTGATCTAGAAAGCCTTCTTTGAAGAGTGTATAATCCAGAACAGGAATACACACAGGAGGCAACCTGTTGCAGGCACTGGGCACAGGAGGCCATCTGTTCCAGGCACTGGGCAAGATGACAACAAATATTACTTCATGTGAAGTGAGCTTCCACATAAGAATGGTAAGACAAAAACAATAGTTTTGTGTTCACTCAGTTTAAGGAAATATTCTTCTTCCCAATGTGGTCTCCTGTATATGAGACAACTGTAGCCACTGCGCAGAAGGTTACAGGTGGGATTGGGTTATACTCTAGTCAGCTATGGGAACTAGAACTTATCCCACAAGAGCATAGTAATGACCCCTAAATGGTCACAGAAGACTGATGTGACAGATGCTATCATATATAAAGTATGCAGTCACTTTAGGGTGTTGTCTATTTTTAAAAATAGAAGTTGGATTATTTTTTGTTGCAAATAAGAATGTATTAGTTGTGTTAGAGATATGTGAGTAAAAAGGAGTGACAAGAAAGAAATAAAATAAAATAAGGAGAATCTTGTGGTGTTGTGATGGGTTCTCTGAAAGACTTGCTGAAAGTCAGGACATATCCATAATCTAAACAAGGAAAATAGGAGAAAATACATGAACAGAATACACATTTAGAGTATTAATGGGATGAACAAAATAATATTACAATAAATGTAGAAAATAAAGCTAAAATATGTGGTAGAGAGAAAAAAGACATTAGGGAATAAATATAATACATGGAAAGAAGTCTTTGGAAAAGCAGGATAGTTTCCTCAGTTGGTCTACATATTATGGAAGTAGTATGTTGAGATAATAAAATTTAAGATGGACTAATCATGTGTGTAGATGGAGATAGAGCACACATGTTTGATGAGAAAAAAATGGCTGGAGTGTGGAGAAAAACATAAAATCTAAAATTGCGAGAAGGAAAACATGGGATGCAGCAGAGCCACTGGAAACTTTCTAAATGCAAGCAAAGAAGCAGCATGTGGAGAAGCACAGGAATTGATGGAAAGATGCTTACATATGTTTTTAGGTTCATATGTCGTAACTAGGAATGTAAACCAGGAGACCATTAATGAGCCTAGCCCAAGTTCTCAATTTCCCCAAAGCACTGTCAGTTTTAGTAACTTGCTCAAGGTCACATTAGGTAAATGAAGGTGGACAGGCTCAAGCTCTATACTCCTGGCACAGAATGTAAATTACAAGTAAGAGCTTTAGTCCTCTGTGCTAACTGTTCAAGAAAAAAGCGGAAACTGCAGAAGGAAGAGATTTAGGAAAACAAGAATGCAGAAGCCTCACACAGAACCTTAGGTTTTTAGTCTCCCTATCTTGATGAGCAAGTAGATGATGCTGGACTTATTAAGGTACAACACAGTGAAAACTGTAGCTTAGCTGAGTTTTCTTGCAGTTTTTATGAATGGTTTGTCTGTGTCACCGTATTCCCCTATGGTTTACATATTAATCAGGATATTTTGCAGGTACCTTAATGTTTATGGGCATCAGCTAGGTTTAAAGATCCTGTGTTTCTGAAGTATAGCCAAACAATCCACTTATGCCGTGCTGATGAAATCTATAAAAAGGCCAAAACATGCACGTTCACAGCTAGTGCAATTTTAGCTTTTTTGCCCTGAATGTTTCCATAAAGACTTAAAACCAAAGAGTCATGGGCATTCAGAAGCATTGTAGTGGAAACACTTGATGTTCTTAAGTGGCCGTTTGCATATATACCATGGGCCTCCTCTAGTACAAGTGGTTTAAGGTGCTGCCCAGTGAAAATTCTTGTTTTGTTGTGTGTTTCTTCAGTTTTTACTGAATGGTTTGACTGTGTGACCTTATTACCCTTTGGTTTGGAACTTATTTTCTTCTTGGGACAGTGACTGGGTTCTAGAGAAAATACCTGTTAAGGTACCATGGAATATGAGCAAATTATATCAATTACAATTGAGTAAACTACAAATGATGAACATAAGAAGTGATTCCATACAGTTAGGCATGCATTAAAAGAGGAACATTCTATTATAAATGACAGAAAAAAAAAAAAAACAAACATTGCCAGCTAGAAAAGGCCTAACAATCAACATCAAACTGGAAGGAATTTGTGAGGCAAGTTTGATCATTCCAGGTTGCAAAAAAAAAATCACAGTCATAAGTTCATATTGAATATAAGAGGTATAGGTGAAGGACAACAAGATTTATTTGGAAATAACAACATAGTTAAAAATCAACTGTCCTCTTCATGTCAAGGCAATATTAAATTTGATTATCTAGATGGATGTCACAGATTAGTAGAATTCTAAACTTCTAGCAGAAAAAGTGGTAAAAGCAAGATAAAGGAACGTGTCTGCCATCTACTATGATGAAAACAGAAACATTTCTAAATTGGTAGCACCTTTGTGAATAGAAATGCTGTGGCACACAAGACAAGGTTTCCTCCTATCCATAGGCATTCTTACAATAGTAATGTGGAAGTAATATTGTTTGTCAGATAAGTTTTTGATGAAATGTGAATTGCTTTTCTTTTTCATGGATTCTTAGGGTTTTTTGAAACCTTGTCATTTACTGGAGTGAGGTTGTATAACACTGGTATCAATTTTATTTATTTTTGATGGAACCAATTCCAGTTGAAGGTGTCTATTGCTTTAGCCATACAGGCAGTACTGAAGGTGCTCGGATCCAGCAGAGACTGAATGAGAGGAAATAAAAAAGGGAAAGACATCTTCTGGCTGCTGGCAGTAGACTGCATATGTTTGGTAAATAAAATGAGAACCTTTGGGAGTTGTGCTAAAGGAGTCGTAGATATATGAATTGGATTCTGGACTACATGCTGTAAGAAAAATAGTATTGTTAAGGTAAGGCAAAGACAATGATAGGGTTGGCATTAGCAATGAAGAAAAATAAGGATCAAAATATTCAGAGGTGGAGATAAGAGAGTTATTAAAGAACACAGAATATACATTATGGAAAAGTTACACAAAAGTCTTAATTCTTTATGTACTGACAATTTCTTTTATTCTTAAGGAGTCCTATTTTATTAAAGAGCTTGATCAGCGTTGCCTGGTTGTGTGAGTCCTTTCTTCTGCAATTTAACTTTCTCGATATGTGCACAAAAGTCCATTGAGTCACATTCTGTTTCCTTTTATTACAGGTTTGATACAGACAAAAATAGTTTGGTAAGTTATAAGAATAAGAATAGTATAAAAAAAGATGATGATCCCCCTAGCATACGAACTAGATTCACACTGGTTGAATAATGGTCATGTCATGGATATTGATAGAATATTAGAGAACTTTCTACAAGACTCTGGGATGCTAACTAGTGCGCATAAAAAGTTAAAAGTTCATATTAGGCAAATTGAATCTAGTTCTATGAAAGGCTGCAGCAGATGTAGATAAAGGAAATCCAGTAAATATTTGCTCATGTGATCACGGTCTACATCTCTCAACAGTACAGATTTTCGCAGAATGTCCAGATTTTTGTCTCATATTTTTGGTCTGTTTTTCATAAAATTGTGGTTTTCTGGCAAATTACTGGTAAATCATTAAGGAATGAAGTTAGAAAATAATGACAGATATTTGAGTTTCAGACGTCATGCCCTTCAGTAAATCCATGCTAATGTAAATCCTATTATTCTGTCAACTTTCTAAGTTAGTAAGAGCAATATTTAAAAATTGTTCCTATTTTTGGGCCTTTGTCCCACTTTTATTTATGGCTTTGTCCAGGGTTATTGCTCTAAGAAGTTGAGAGGTATGTATCATGCCTCTCTACCTCTTAGCACAAGAAATCTGTACAAAGCTTACAATGTTGGGAGAGAAACAAAAGCCCCAAAATAGGAAGAGTTTAAATATTACTCTTATAAACTTAGTAGCTAAAATAACAAGATGCATTTTCTGAAGGATATGAGGTTTGAAACTCAAATGTATGTCATTATTTAATGACTTCAGTTCTCCGTGATTTGCCAGAAAACCATACATGTTTTGAGGAAGAGACCAAAAATATGAGGCAAAAATTTGCATTCTATGAAATTGTAGACTATTGAGAGTTATGCCTGTAATTTAAGCAAGAAAAAGGTCAGGAAAGTAAAAACTGACTGCAAGAGAGAGAGAGAGAAAAAAGTGGAGACCAATAATGGAAAAAACACTGCACAAAAAAAGGGAGATGATTTATTTAGTCTTATAGACAACAATCTTGTGATCTGGCTCCTGTCTTAAACTTTACAAAGGACATCTTGAACAGGATAAACCTCATTTTGGATTAGACAAAGATACGAACAATAGTGGATGATAGATGAGTCAGTCTGATAATGGAGCTTCAGATCCTAAGGCAGTGGGCTGACTCATATCAGTTAAATCTGGATGCAGATATTTTGCAAGGTATCTCGCCAGTTATAATGTAATACCTGAATACAGCGCTGGAGTAATCCATAGAGTAAAACATGAGGAGGAACATAAAAGAAAGGTAGCTATGACAGTAGCAGTAAACTAGTATCTGTAGATCACAATTAGACTTCAGGTAAACAGAATATTTACTTTGCATCCAGGACATTCCAGAGAATAGGATGTTATGACATTATGCTCCTGCTGTCTGAAATACTTGACCACAGCTGAAGTTCTGCATCTAAATTCAGTGGTAGGTAGGGAGTAGAACATAAATTTAGTAGGAATTATACAAAGAAAGACTTCCAAGACAATGACGAGGACAAAACCAGGTAACATGATGCAAATCTATAAAATAATCATAAGAAATTTTAAGGGGGTTCAGCAAAAAGCAAAGGGTAATGACAGTAGGAGCAGCCATGATCTTCAGACTGGATGGAAACCTGCAAGCTGGATTTAATGAAGTACATCTTTATACAAACAGACAGACATGGTGGATATTCAAAGTAGGCCCCTTGATTAGTTGGTACACAGAAGGACTGACAGAAAGGGCCTTAAACATACAAAGCAAATGTAAAGGAGGAGAAGGGTGAAGCAGCTAGAGGAAGCTAGCTGCAACATCTGCACAGACTCAGCTGCCCATCAGTCTATGTATGCATGTATTCATGAAGCAACAAATAGTGTATTCACATGATTGCTCTTGGATCTTTACACTGCATAATACTCTTTTATCTGTTTATTTGTTCTTTGGTTTCTTTGTATCATTGCAAATACTTCATGATAACATAATTAATCATTATTTAAAATATGTCACATGCTACTACTGTACCAGATGACTTGCCTTAGAGTGCCTGTAGTTTGAGGTACAGGTGTGGTGACAGATATTAGAGATGTGTCACACAGTAAAGGGTTTGCACATGCAGTGTGCAACAATTCATCAATTTGATTTCAACAGTACTAAAATAATTGTGGAAGATTTATTTGTATTTTGATAAACCCAGTGCCTACATGTTGAATAAATTCTTTTGGAGATCCTTTTATATTGAAGAGACAGCGTTGTCTGTTTCCAGGCAAAGCAAATCATCCACACAAATAACTGTATTTAGGTTTGGCATGTCAGAAAGATCAAGTAAGAAAAATGAAAGTGAAAAAAAGGACTGGCTTTGGGAATGATCCCAAAGGATGCTCAGCTATGAAGCAAATAAAACTGAATCAAGATCTGTCATAAGAGATACGGCTGTGGTGTAAACAGCAATAGAAATATGTCATTGTTTATACCAAGGAAGAACAAAGTATCCAGCAAGTATGTGAAACTGTCATTTTACCATACCTGATCCTCTGACCATCATTCATAAAAATCTACTTATCTACAAAATATAATTAATTTGTGGCAAACAGCACAGAGGAATCAGGTTGTTAATGACTTTGACAGAGGACCCAAGGCAGCCTCAACACTTTGGAACCATATTGTTTGTTAGTTCTGTGCATATGGTGCATCTGGTGGACATCAGACAGCAGTAAACATGCTGCCAACTGAAATGTTAGGCCACATCTTCATAAAATATTACACAGTGCTCCACCACCCAACAGTGAATCAGTGATCTGTAATGTGCGTAAGTGCTTAACAGAAGCGCCGACTGTCAGTGGTCACATGCAATGTGGCCTGTCAATGACACCATTATTAGGGCTGCATTTGGTGAATATATGCATATATGGGCAGTGTTGCATAAATCTGTAGTGAGATGTGCACTGTGAATATATTTGATGAATTGGAATCCATTCCACTGCTCTGTAAATCAGGACTACATTGTTTCATTGGGCATGTTGGGGTTGGGAGGGTGGCCTAATGGTTAAGGTGTTTGCCTTACAAACACAAGGTGCAGGGTTTGAGTCTCACACGGGATAATTGGCTATGCTTGAAATGGCTCGCAAAGGCAGTTAGCCTAGTACTACCCTATGAACCGATGAACCTATGTGTATGTATGACATCAGATGTACATGAGATCACTATTACACTCAAATTTAAGTCTATCCAATTTCCCTTTTTATGTTCAAAATAATCTATTACATTTGGTTATAGAGTGTCCTTACCCCCCATGGTCAATAATTATATTATATTTTATAATATAAATATTATATTTCCACTAATAAGAATTACTGGGATGATACTATAGATAACATAAGGGAACCCATGCATGGGATAAAAAATTTAGGTACTCTCTTTGTCCATTAGTAGTATAGAGAGCAGTCCAGGGGTACATTTTTAGTTTCCCATACATAGATCTAAGTTACTTTTGAAAATGGACTGAACTTTGATTTATGTGGATTGGGAGTCTGTTCCACAGCAGTGGTATCCTCTGCAAAATACACCTCTGCCTCCAAACTGTTCTGTTGATGTTGCCGAACAGTTTATATCCCTAGACCAAGTATTTCTGACGTCATTCAATTTGCTGATGGCCAGTAAATCCATTAGTAATGGGTCAGAGAATGCCTTGCATGCCAGACACAGGTTACCTCTTAGCAGTCAGTAGGATACAAAATATACAAAAAAAAACTCTAACAAAGCTAGACTTTCTACTGTGTGATACCTTAAACCTCTTGTATCAGAGGCAACATAGGATATATGCAAATTACCTTTTAAGGATATCAGGTGTTTCAGTAAAATGGCACTTCTGAATGTCCATGACTTTTACTTTTAAGTTTATATATAGATAATCTCAGGCCAATAAAGCCAAACCCTCTAGCTGTGGGCATGCATGTTTCCACCTTCTTATAGCATCAGCAGCACAGCATAACAGGAATGTTTGACTTTTGGAAACACCGGTTTGTCATACCAAACTAATATCCATAAACATTAGGGTATCTACAAAATATCCCAACTAACAAACTAAAACAATGAGTAAAAAGGTCACATGAGAAAACCGATTGGTTAAAAAGCACAAAAAGAAAAATCTAGCAAAGCTAGACTTTCTACTGTGTGATACCTTAAACCTCTTGTATCAGAGGTACATGGGATATATGCAAATTACCCTTTAAGGATATCAACCAATTGGATTTTAACCAATTGGTTTTCTTGTGTGACCTTTTTACTCATTGTTTTAGTTTGTTAGTTGTAATATTTTTGTAGATACCCTGTTTATGAATATCAGTTGAGTATGACAAACCTGTGTTTCCAAATATCAAACATTCCTCTTATGCTGTGCTAATGATGCCATAAGAAGGCTAGAGGGTTTGGCTTTATTGGCCTGAAATTGTCCATAAATAGACTTAAAAGTGAAAGCAAAAGAAAAAGTCATGGAGATTCCGAATTGGCATTTAGCTGAAACACCTGATATCCTTAAATGGTAATTTGCATATAACCCATGCTGCCTCTGATAAAAGAGGTTTAAGGTATCACACAGTAGAAAGTCTAGCTTTCCTAGATTTTTCTTTTTGTGTTTTTAGTCTGTAGGATACAGAGTGAAGTCATAGGTCTTTGAGATGGTCCCGTAGAACATGTCGTTTAGGCCTTGTGTCCTTTTATTAAAGTAACTGTGGGCATTCCAGTTGTTGTATGTGTCTGTAAAGATACATGCCAAAAGAGGCATTATTTTCAAAGATTGGTCTAACAGTGTGACTCATGAGCAATGATAGATGGATTGATGATATTCATAGTAACATCAGATAGCAACAAGCTTGCTAGACCGCTGTACTACACTCACACATGGACAAGTTTTACCATAAACTACAAGTAGGGTGCCAGGAGTGGTCATATGTTGGTGTTTATAGCCTTCACAAATAAAATGTCAAACCTGGAATTGAAAATAGTCATATAAGTTGTCTATTTTTAACTAATGTTGTCACATTGTCTAATTTGATATAATTATTTAAACTGTAGATGTTTTGTATTATTTTTGAAGATTGTAATATTATTGCTCTTAAAATGTTCTTCCAAAAATGTGCACCTCCCCAGTCAGACTTTCCCAGTAATCAAATGTCAATAAATAAATATAGCCTTGAGACCACTCCTGTCTTCTGTGGTAATCAGCCATATTCAATTAATAACAAGTTATTTTAAGTACACATGAACAACAATGTAGATGATAATGGTACTGAATGTGTTCTCTGCTCATTTCCATCTCTCTCTCTCTCTCTCTCTCTCTCTCTCTCTCTCTCCACGTTTCCTAAATCTCTGCCTTGCCCAATTGAATCAGGCCACAATGGTGATATGATACTCCATGCAAAGGGATGCAATACAGGACATTGTGACAGAAAGGGACTGCACCATGAACACAAAAGCATCTCAGTGAGGATGAGGCATTTTTGATTTTGTTCATTAGCCAGGCTGTGCAACATCTCATACCTGGAGGTTGTCTGGAAGTGGGAGTTGGGCTGGCATCAAGCACCCATATTTTAACAGGTGAACAACCCAGTTAATAATGTCCATTACATTTTACTAATGTACTCTCCACTGCATATGCAAAGGAAAGGACTGACCAAGGCAAACATATTTGTATATCTTTCCATTGAGTTCAGATTTGCAATTGCAGCAACTTGCACAACAAGGTATGCTAGTTAATGTATATTCATTTTCATCATTATACATGCCACAATAAGTTATAGGAGAATATGTTTATGGTACAATTGTCATCTCATGCACATATGCCACATAGAGGTAGATGCACTAGGGATGCTGCTATGACTTTAGGACTGTCTTTGATATGACTGTGACACTTAGCACTAACTAACAATTCTTCCGATCAGTGATCCAAGCACACACAGTTGGGATGGTCAGTTTGTTATATGGCTTGTGGATAGATGTGCATTAAGTGTCCAGTTGCTGGACTTGCTGGTAGTAAATGTTGCATGCATAGATGCCTCCATGAGACATATTACAACTGCTATCCAGTCTGTATCTTGAGACCATTTAGTGTCCAGCCATGGGAGAGCTTAGATGCAAGACAGTAGGACACAGACTGTCTCATGTTGGACTATACAGACAGCCTGACACACCTTGTCATTGGCTTCATCCAGGTAGTAGGTGATGTTGATCCTCCATCTCAGCACCTGAGCTGATTCATCCAGCTGCACATGCCCGGTCCCATCATTATGCACCTTGTGAGTCATCTGTGAACACACAGCCTGCCACTGCCACCTCAAATTAAAGACATCATTCAGGTTACAAGTAACAATTCAGACTCTGCTCATTGGACTCCACTTTTAAGTGTGCATGCATGGTGCTATAGTTCTACCCCATTCCTGCCATGGACAGTATTCAGCCCAGACACCAGAAACCAATACAGTGGATACTGGTACAGCCACACTATGGCAATGAGGTCCTTCACCTGGAGGATGTTATCACTGACTCCCTAAAACCTCCCAGAGTAGGTAGCTGCAATGTTCATGTCCCAATACCCTACACCATATGAGAGTGCTGCAGTCTTGTGTCTTTGGAACACTCACACTTGTGCAAATGATGATCACTGTGATCTCTCCACCCCCTAACCTATGCAGGTATGGTAATATCTAAGGCATACAATGGCCATCTATGCATTGCCCTGCATAGCATTATTATGACACCGCATGCATCATTCTGTTTGAAGTTGTTTGTGCCATGACCAAATAGTTGCAGGCCACGTGCCTTCCTCTTTGCCAGTGCTGAAATGTATTGTCACCAGCTCTACCTTGGCTGTGGTTTTGCTGCTACATGTTATTCCTTTGATTCTTTATCCTGCCATTTGCTGCTGCTACTTGGTTAGGGAAGGCATACCATGACATTTATATGCTGCTCCAATTGTTTGCAGAATATCCTATTGGTGTGCTTAGCATACATAACAAACATCTTGTTACAATAAGTTTGCACTGCATTTTAGTTCCCCTTTTATGATGTTTAGACATTGGGAATATCCAGTCAGTATTCAAAACACATTGTCCACTAAGTTTCCTGTTTCACATGGGCTGTGTTATAGGAATTTTCTGCATAGTCTGAGGATTTGCATATCACATTCATCAGCCAGACCTTTAGCTCATATCTCCATTTCCTAAAACACACAGCAAACAGTGACCTGCTCCCTATTTGTACAGTACCTGTCCATCTAGCATGTATGCAAACAAACTAGATGACAATGTGTGAAGTTCCTTTGTAAGAACTACTGCTTTAGATCAAGCATGGACTACATGTCTGAATCATGAGAACAAGCCAGATGATGCATGAAAAAAATCTTAAATAACATCCTGGGAATTACATATCACCTGGCAATTTGGGAAGTGAAACCCTTCCTGTTGATATATAACAGGTCCCCCAGATCATGTGAGGCCTTGATAGCAAGATCAGTAGCATTCCATGCTCTGAAGACTTCAGGGAAATGCATTATATCATAAAAGGCCTTCATAGTATTGCTGTCTCCTCCACTCTCTTAAGCAACCAGATATACTCCTCCACTGGTAATACCATAATGCTGATGGACTGGTTTAGGATGAAAAAGGCTGATGGCTGTGATATCTGAAAAGTATTTCCACAGTTCACTGGGAATTCCTTGTAGCTAAGATACGCATACTTTGTAACTACACTAGTCATCATGCTCTTGTCAGTGAACAAGGTCAACTAAGTCCTTTACAGTATCCCTGTTCACTCCGAAATGGATTACAATCTGTTGGTACATTACTGAATGTACCAATATGAGTGGAACACGTGACTTATTTTACACAGGGTCCATGTTTTAACTGTTACTATGCAATCATTTGCAAGGGCTTTATACAGCACTTTTCAACCATTCTACAGTCTTATTCTATCGTAGAATCGCCCACACCCTGCAAATAAATGATAACTGCACTGATTTTTGTATCTGTAAATTCTAACTATTATGCTTTAAAATGAACTCATAATTCTTCACATTTCTATAATCTAATCAGAAAATATGAATGTAGACCATTTGCCTCCTTCCAGTCACTTGTCATGTACAATACTGCAATAAGGCAAATTAATGTCAACTGCTATAAAATAAAGCATCACTTTAAGCATTAACTATTTCATTTAAAAATAGCTAGACATGCTAAATATTATGGTAATAATGAGCTCTAACACTTAAAGCTTTCATTATTCAGTCGACATATATAGAATCTCTGTGTTTATTAGGTCACCTGAAGCATGTCTGTTTAGATATTTTACTGATAGCATTTTTTCCCATTGAGCCTGGAGGAAAAGCAATAGTGAACAGTTTCATTAAAGAGCTGAGTAAGGATGCTTTTTTGATATTAAGAAAAAGATAGAAAAAGATCCCATGATTTTTTGGATGCAGTGGTACTATGATGGGCTAGCCAGCATATTAGACAGAAATGTGATAGTGCATAAAAAATATCTTACAGGGTGATATTTACCTTCAACAGCATAGTATTAATGATATCCCAACCGTAGAAATGCTAAGGGCTAGTCACAGTATGACAGAAGTATTAATATAATGAATGATTTACATGAAGTAAAGTCAGGATTTGCAGCCGGGGCTGTTTGTAAAGACTGGACACTGAATAACAAACAGGCAGAACAGAGCCATATTTAAAAAGGAAGTAGGAAAATATGAGGCCGACATCAGAAGACAATACTTTTTATATTAAAATTCCATCTCGTGGTGCTGCATAATCGGTCTTCTTCCCATCTTATTTTAATGCCGTTAGCAAAGGAGAAGAAAATGTTATTAGACAAAATTGGGATGATTTATGCACAAATACTAAGGCAGCAAAATGTGCTGGTCACAAGTTTTAATCTATTTTTAGATTTATATGTAATATAAAACAAGTCTTAACAAATCACCAAGTTGTAAAGCATATTATATAAAATATCGCTTAAATGTTTTTGAAGAATGTGCATGCTCGTTAATATGGCAGACAAATTTATTATAACCTGAATGTGAAAAAGTTTATATCAACATTACGTATGAAAAATGTTACACTGAAGCAGTTGCTTATATAAGCTAGTGGTTTGCTTAGTATGCTATACAAGAAAAACAGAAAGTTTCATGTCAAGATTACTGAACACAGGAAATTTTGGTGACATAATAATAATAATAATACAGCATGGAATGCTTTAAAATTGTATGGAATCTGATCATAATGTTTACTTTTCTTTCCAAATATTTCAAGTGGTTTTAAAAAATACAAACTGGGAGGTAGTTTCATGAATTAATTTCTTAGGAGATTAAATGACTGAATGGCAAATGTGATACCACTGAAGAATTATCTTACTTGCCTGGTTAAAGCATTTCTAAGAAACAGGAGCAATCTGAAATTCAACTGATATTGTCACTGGTGTTTTAATGGTCTCTTTTTTGCTTAGTGAAAAAATATATTAATTTATTTATTTCAGACCATTTTCTTCTTTCATATCAGGATTTATTGTTTTCTTATTCAGGATTATCTGTTCCAAATTCTTAAAGTTCATGCTTATGAAGTAGAAAATTAGTTTTTTCACCAATGTCTCCCATAATCTTGTTAGCTAAATTCCCCATTTTTGATTATCTCAACATGTAATTATCTTTAGTATTCATTAATCTACTAGCAAGTAAATTAGAGGGGGTCATTAAACTGATACTTGTGAAACAGTGTACAGGGAAAGAGATATATGCAGTAAACCACTAGAAACCACTCAGCCTACTTTAATATGTCTATGTATCATTGTCGTAGGGAACCAGAAACATAAATCAACAGGCTTTACTAATGAATATGCATAATGATCATACCTCTCAAGTGTCCAAATTTTCAGAGAATGTCCACATTTTTATCACATATTCTTCGTGTCTTGCTTGTAAAATTTCATTTTTTTCTAGAAAATCATTGAGGATTGAAGAATTAAAAATGACAGACATTTGATTTACAGACTTCATATCCTTCACAAAATGCATGGTAATGCAAAACCCACAATTCTAACAACTTTTCAAGATTTTAAGAGCAATATTTAAAATTGTTCTTAATTTTGGGCCTTTCTCCTCTCATTATTTTTGGCTTTGTCCAGAACTCTTGCTCCAAGAAGTTGAATGGCAAAATGCATGTTAGCTATGCAGCAAGAAGTGCCTGATGATTGGGAGGATGTATTCAAGCTACAGTATTAAAGCATATTTATAATAGTCACCCCCCACCCCACCCTGTTTGCTTAGATTTTTTTGCTCTCGAGTACTTTACATGAGTACTGCTAGACAAAGTTAGATCTAGGTAAACAAGTAACTAAAATCCCAAATTATTTCAAGTAAATCACATCAAGGACAAGTGAACGTGTATTAACTGAACTTTGTCTAAACAGGTACTATGGGGGCAGCAAAGGCTTTGGTCAGTATGTGGAGGTCATGGAATAACAGGTGCAAACCATCCTTTGCAAAGCAAGTATGACTGTCAAGCATTTCCTTCTATGATTACACAAACTCGAGCAGTCCCCCCCCATCAGAATGACATAAATGCTTTTAGCCAATTGTTGAAGCCAATCAATTTTTCATTGTTCCTATACATTATTCAGGGAGAAGAAAAGATTATGCTCACTATCAGAGTCTTGCCTGCATTTGGATGTGCACTGAAAACCTAAACATGTCTCTCTGCATCTCCCTCAGAATATTTTTCTCCAAGTCATTCACACCTACATTTACAAATGTCATGTCGTAGTTATTACTTGTCTGGTGCAAGGGTCCTAAGGAGCCTTGAAATGTCTGAGATCCTGGCACCTAAAAAAAAAAAACTCACTGTCACCCTGTCTTTGTCTAGCTTAGCAATTGGGGAACCTGTGTGTCTCATTATGTAGACACTCACTAACAACTGCAAGAAAAACACAGCCAAGCTAGAGTTTTCATTGTGTGATACCTTAACCTTCCCATAGTGAAGGCCTATGAGATATATGCAAATGATCCCTTAAAGACATCAAGTGTTTCAGCTACATGGTTTCTGACTGTCTATGACTTTTTTTGTTTTTAAGTCTTTATAGCTACATCCAGGCCATTAAAGCCAAACTCCAGCGGCTATGGACATGCATGTTTCAGCCTTTTTATTAACCTCATCTGCACAGCTTAAGTGGATAATTTGGCTATAGTTCAGAAACACAGGATCTTTAAACACAGATGATGCCCATAACAATTAAGTTGTCTGCAAAGCTTTCCCAAAGGATAGAGGAAAACAGCTCTTGTACTTACTTTCCTCACTTGTCTAGAGGAAAATATTTTTTTATTCAGGCATGTCCAAGGGTCAGCTCCAGGTGTTCTCTCCTGTCTACCTGATGAATCTGGACATCTTGGGGCAATGTAGCAATTGCCTCATGTACACAGACAACCATCTCTTCCTATCACCCAACACTACAACCTGTGAGAGATGCACTTATCTAGCCAGACTGGAGGCAAAGCTCTCTCCAACCAAGACTGAACTTGACAGTCAAGAGGAGAAGGTAAACACTTGCACCACACCACACTCATCACATAGTCCCACTAAACCTACACCATCAAAATCCACACATAGAAACATTCACGGAGGATCTCAATAAAAATCTGCCCAAGTAACAGAGACCTCCAAAACAGAAACACAAGCAACCTCCACCCCCCGACACAACCCAAATGACACATAGCCCACAGACTCAGTGTGCCACTCAACCACAGCCCTTAAGGCAAAACAACATACCCAACACACTAGTTATAGGTGACTCTATAGTCAGGCACACTGATGTCCCACTCACCAGGCTAAACAAGAAGAAGGTTACTGTCAGCTGTCTGTCGGGTCCCAGGATCCTCCACATAACCCATGCACTAAGGTCACTCCACAACAAGTACAAATATGACTCTGTCATTGTCCATGTTGGTGTGAACAACCTGAGATGTACCTCCCTGGACTACATGAAAAGAGACATTGAAGAGCTCTCCAATCTTGTAGCACAGGCAGGTATGACCATAGCCCTGAGTAGCATCCTGCCATTGCCCAGAATTATACCACAGTACAAGGACAAAATGATTGATTTCAGTAATTGGCTAAGCTTCTGGTGTCATTCTAAGGGGATCATGTATCTGTCTGCCTGGGAAGACATGGTTGACAGACCACAATGCTTTGCCAGAGATGGCCTGCACCTGTCATCCCTGGGATTCTGGATACTGGCTAACGCTCTTGCTGTCCCTATAGTGCCTTTTTAGGCAAGGTTCAAATGACAAATTCACCACCATAACAGGTATAGGCAAGCAAAAACTGAGGGTAATGCTACTCAATGCTAGAACTCTAAACCTCAAAATGCACTCACTCAAGGCACTCCTTAAAATGGAGAACATCTATATCTGTGCAGTAACTGAGACCTGGTTCAAGGCTCCAGAGAGCACCCCTGTATTACCAGGCTATAACTCATACCACATTTTTTGGCCATCTAACCTGGACCAGAACACCAAAGGTGGAGGTGTGTCCATATTCATTAAGGATATCCACACCTCCAGACTAGTTGCTCAGCATAATGAATCCAAGATTATCCAAGTGCAACTAACACTGGGCAAAACTGCAATCCAAATTGCAGTTGCTACAGATCCCCCACCATGCCCCAGGATTTCCATTCCTCTTTTCTTGCTATATTGGAAAATATTAAGGTTCAACCAAACTTCATAATAATGGGCAATTTCAACTACCCCACCATCAACTGGGAAAACTACTCATGTATCAACTCTTTCACTCAACATTTTCTAGAATTCATAAATTTTAATGCCCCTGGATCAACTTATCTACACCTCCACCAGGGCCAACAATATCCTAGACCTAGTCATTACCAACATGAGTGACCAGTGTTCCACACCTGAAGTCAACTCCTCATTGGTCAGATCCAACCATAAGCTAATCACCCTAGATATCCATACCCCCCATTAAGGAAACCACTGTAAATAATTTCTCCAAAGCCAACTTCATGCTTTGCATGACAAAAGTGGTGAACTTCATGACACCCATGCAGATGGACAGTACAGTTACAACTGCTGAATCCTACACAAATGCACTCTATAAGCACTTACACGAGTGCATGGATCATGCTATCCCTAACAGAGCCAAAACACTATCCTCCAAAAAAAGAAAGC
This sequence comes from Protopterus annectens, assembly GCF_019279795.1. Taxonomy (NCBI): domain Eukaryota; kingdom Metazoa; phylum Chordata; order Ceratodontiformes; family Protopteridae; genus Protopterus; species Protopterus annectens. Next base: position 989,266,291 of record NC_056739.1, on the reverse strand, counting down.
CATTCTGATGGTCCCCTCCCATAAACAAACTCTACAACAAAAGTTAAAAACTGTTGCAAAAAAGAGTAAAATCCCATGAGTGGAGGAGCTCCCTGGTCAGCCTCAGTAAGAAGCTGAGATCCCTCATAAAATCCTCCAAAGCTAGATACAAAAACAAAATCACCACTGATTCCAAAGACAACCACAAAGCAATCTATAGCTATGTCAAGAATGTCAATGGCAACACTCAGATCTGCTCCGAGTTACAGCACAATGGAATGAAAATTACAGAACCATTGCCAACATCCTGGCAGATACGTTCAGTGCTAACTTTACCCCCCCTCTCACCCCCTAAAGGGCCAATATCTATACCAGAAGAATGCAGAGTCCCTGTAATCACAACTACTCAGGTAAAAACTGCACTCTCTAAAGCCAAAAACACAGCATACATGGGACCGGACAACATTCCAGCTGCATTTTACATGAATTTCAGAATGAACTGGCTCCCTACCTAAGCACCATGTTCAATCATAGCCTCACATCAGGCTTTCTGTCCACTGAATGATGCACAGCAACAGTTATCCCACTCAACAAAGGAATAGCCACCACAGACCCCGGGAACTATCACCCTATTAGCCTGATGAGCCTGGACTGCAAGGCCATGGAATGTATCCTCATGGAACTCATAAACAAAGACACTGGTAACCTCCAAACTCTGGACCCCACCCAGTTCGGGTTTGTGAAAGGCAGATCATGGTTCCTGAACCTGATCAACTTCTTTGAGGCAGTCACCAAAGCTGTAGATGAGGGTAAGGTGGTTCACACAGCCTATCTTGACCTCGCCAAGGCTTTCAACACCATCCCCCATTCTGGAATTATAGATAAACTCATTAAACTAGGTATAAATCCCTATGTCACAAGATGGGTTGCCAACTGGCTCACTGACAAAACCCACGCTGTAAAAGTTGCAGACACTAAATCTGACTTCAAACCAGTGACAAGTGGAGTACCACAGGGTTCAGTCCTGGGTCCTCTCCTGTTTGGTATCTACTTCTCTGAAGTACAGGCTAACACAGAAGGTCTCTGGCTAATGAAGTTCACAGATGACTGCAAACTAGGAGCCATAGTTGAGTCCCCAAATGATGTGGGCCTCACTGAGACAGATGTCTGGTGCCAGAGCCATGGCCTCAAGCTCAATACCATAAAGTGCATTGTCATCCCCTTTGGTAAAAACTCTGTACCCATGAACCACCACATAGGTGGCAGTGTACTTAATGCTGAATGTGTGATAAGAGACCTTGGGACTCAGGGAGCCACAGTAGTCAGGAAATCCTTCTATGTGGCACACCTCATTATGAAAGGGTTCTCATCCAGGAAAAAAAGAGGTCATTGTTCCCCTCTAATCGACACTAATTAGACCCATTATAGAGTACAATGCCCATACCTCTCAACCTGGAAACATCAAAAATCTGGACAAGGCCCATGAAAAATAGCTACAAATCTGTACGTTGATTAAAATATAATTTGCATACATAATTACATAACCTCACTCACTCCAGTGGAATTGTGGGATACCAACTTTCAAAGGCAAATGAAGAACAGACAGCCAAAATATGGCACCAGAGTCCCCCTGCAGCCATTCCAATGTCCCGTTACCTTGGTTCTTTCACCCCTTTTACCAAAATCACTAATGCGGGCATACTGCTTTACTTCTACAATGAGTATTTGGATTTTATTTTTACATTTTACAGCACAACAATGCACAAACACTAATAGACATCTGGTAAACAAAGCAATACTGTACTGTCTCACAATGAAAATAGACTTGGCATTAAAACTTCTCTGCCATTGAAACTCACATTCATTGAAATAGCATTGAAACCCACACCACATCCAAAGAAAATGCATCTGGCCAGTGGTGGATAAAGATTACCTTTGGGCTGTTTTCAAATCATTGGCCCCTGGCACACAAAACAAGAAACATGTGTTCTTTTCTTTGATACACCTTCCTGACTTTATTAAATTATATTCCTTGTATAATACAACAGACTTGTTAGAGCGCATTTTAAATTTATTGTTTGAACATTTTTCCAGTAGTCTGTACTGTAGGCAATGAAACAAAATGCATGAACCAATAATGACAAAACTACCCAAATTCAGAACATTTCCGTCATAAAAGTCTACTTTCACACCCACACTATAAATAGAATGACAGTAGTGTAAGCCATAGGCATCTTGCACAGCTTCTCGCACTTATTTTCAATTTCAATTTTTTTTTTGGGGGGGAGACAAAAGGTCAGAAACCAGGGACACATTTTAAACATTGCTTGTATAATTTTGTAAAGTTGCAAGAATAAAATGTTGCATTTCTACCATGCATTTCCCAGTGGCAAGTCTTGAACCCAGGACCCTATGCACTACAGTCAGAGCAACATGCCACTATGCCAAATCAGCAGCTTCCTGGAAAATAGGAAGACTGAAACTTAATGGCTATCATTTAGTGAATTAATTTCTCACTTCTCACCATAGCTCTCAATCTTTTAGCTCAAAAAACCTGGACAAAGCCGATAGTGAGGGAATACAAATTCAGTTCTCACTTCTCACCATAGCTGTCAACTCTTAGCACAAAAAACCTGGGCAAAGCTCACAAGTGGTGGTGGCTAGGGACTTTAGGCTCTTTTTACCCTGTATCCAAGGTCACTCACACACACACACACACACACACACACACACACACACACACACACACACACACACACTCAGACAGGAATAACAAAGCTGCATCATGATCTGTATTTGTAGAACTTTTAATAAAAAAACTCTGGCGTCTCAGCACAAACAAGCCTTCCAGGAGTAATAATATAGTCACTGTGTAATTCTGCTATTTATCTATCTATCTATATATATATGTATATATATATATATATATATATATATATATATATATATATATATATATTACACACAATTACACTTAGTTGAGTCAATTAAACAATTAATCACAATGTTAAAAAAACTTTTTAAAGGAAAACCTTCCAATTACATTCATTATTCAAACCAGATGGGAATAATGTATTAAATTTCAGAATATACAATGTTTCCTTATATAATAATTTATTTTTACAATCCCCTCAACCTCACCTGAAATCTGTTCTAGAATGCAAGCTTTTATAACAGAAGAATCATTATTATGACTATAATGTAGGGCAACATGATTTATAAGGTTCTTATTTCTAATATCCCTGGAATGTTCTTGAAGTCTCAACTTAAAAATTATCTTTGCTTCCCCTATGTAAAATAAATCACAAGGACATGGCAAGGCATATACTACTGATTTAGTAGTGCAGGAATATACAGATGTCAGACAAAATCTGATTTTATTAATATTATCAAAAGATCTAACTATATTAGAGCAGACTGAACACCTTCCACAAGGGAAGGTACCACAGCTAGTAGGGTGTATATTTAACTTATCACCCGCTTGCATAAATGTATTATATACTACCATATCTTTAATGTTCCTACTTCTTTTATATGAAATAAGTGGAGCCCTGTATAAATTATTCGCACCCTCCCTGTTATTAATCAAATAAGGCCAATAATATTTAATATCTGCAATTTTCTGACTCAGGATGTTATACACAGTTACAAAGTATACCTTTCTACTACCTTGTACTACATCTCTATTTCTACTTTCATTAATTTTCTCCACAGGAAAATTAGTACAAACTGAATAAAAATTCAGCAATTGTTTACAGAGTTAGTAATTAACATTTCATCATACTCTCTTTGTCTGAAGGCAACTAAAGTATTTAAATTTTCTTTCTCTAAGATGTTAACATCATTACATAATCTGCTCACCCTCAATAATTCATTATAGGGTAAAGCCTGTATGGTATGTGGGGGTGACAACTCTTGCTCTCAAGAATACAAACATCACTAGTACATTTCTTATGTACGCCAGTAACTATGACATCTCCCCTTATTTCTAGTTTAACATCTAAATAATTCACTGATTTCCCCATTTGTAAACCATCAAATTCTAATTGAAATCGATTTACATTCAAACCATCAATAAAAAGGAGAGCTAAATCAGCACCTCATTTACTTAAAAAATAAAATCATCTATATATCTACAATAATGGACTACAAAATTCTTAAAGAAACTAGGTTTATAAAGAAATTCAATTTAAAAAAGTCCCTTCAGTAAATTAGCATACATGGGTGCAAAAGACGCACCCATGGCAGTCCCTTGTTGCTGCTGGTAGGTACAATTGTTAAATTCAAAAAATTATTAGTTAAACAAAAAAAAACTAATTCTATTACATAGTTACTAACAGGACTCTCTCCCAAGAAAAACTTAAGAGCTTCAATTCCTAGCATATGAGTAATACTAGTATAAAGACTTTTTATATCTAGTACTATCCAATAATAACCATTTTCACATGTAACATTTTTCAATTTCTCTAGAAAATGGAAGGTATCCTTGATGTAAGAGTCTACTTTAACAACATATTTAAGAAGATAGGAATGTAAAAATATGCCGATATTATGTAAGAAATAACTCTGTGCTGCCGCTATGGGTCGACCAGGGAGAAATCTCAATTTTTTGTGAGTTTTAAACTTTGTGAGTTTAGTCTTTAGCAAGCAATAAAACTTAGCTAAAGAGCTGCCCTTGGTATCAAATTTGTATTTAACATTCTGCTTAGTAAAATAGCCCAATCTAAGGCCCTTGTTAATTAGTTCCTTAAAATTTTCAACAGCCAAGTGAAAATCATTGCCATTAACTACCTTATAGATCCTCCTATCAGACAAGTGGTCCATGCACATTTTAAGATATTGTTTATAATGCATTACAACAATTTTCCAACCCTTGTCTGAAGGTTTTATTACAATATCTTGTCTATTAAACAACTTAGTAATGCTTGCCATTCACTTTTACTCAAGTTATACAGTACATTTTTATTTGTAATAGCAAACTCCTTCATCATACTTTCCATTACAAAATTAATCATTTTTGAAAACTGCTGTATAATTTGATTAGAGAAAGGGGGGATAAAAGTACTTTTATATAAAACATTCCCTGTATCCAATGTACAATATGCATTAAAATTGTCTAAAGACTCAGTGGAGGAATTATAAGAAAAAAAGAACTCTGTTTCATCCTCTTCACTGATAGACATATCCATTAATTAGTTCACATTTTTACAATTAGTATTACATTCATAATAATTAACTAAATGCAATTTTCTAAACAGTTTGAAAAATTCAGCCTTTAAAAAATATGCTCTAGGAAGAGCAGTAGGAATAAACTTAAGTCCATATTGCAAAACGGACATTTCCATGTCACTTAAGTCAACTCCAGACAAATTCAGAACAGAACTATAAGTTTCACATACATTTGTTTGTTTGATAACACTACAAATATTTTCAAAGTTAATATTTAGTCCTCTTACTCTGTTGTCAGTATTGTTGCCCATCTCTGTTTCCATCAAAGCGATGTTTATATCCATTGGTCTGCTTCCCTGGTTGTTTATCTTGACCACGAAAATTATTATTTAAATAAGATGGTTGTTTCAGTGCTGGTAATGGTGGATAATCACTGTTGTCTACATCAGATTTGGCTGAGGTGCCTGAACCATCCGTTGATGCAAACGAAACATTCTGCCGTTTTCTGAATTTACCAGAAGTATTTTTATATCTTCCAGATTGATCCTGATTGGCTACTTTCTTGAAAGCCATATCAGAATCATAGTCTCGGATGTCCCGCTGAAGTTTGTTAATTTTTCTTTTTATGATGTCAGTAGACGTTTCTTCTGTTCATACATTCAAGGAACAGAGTAACTATTCAAACCGGGAAAAACCTAACTGTCCAGATAGTGTAACACAAGCAGTCACAATATCCTCCTTCACCTTACATTGTTTGAGACCATCTTTTTCCACCAAAATCAGTAACCATTCCTTGACACATCTGTGGGCTACAGAAATCCACATTTTTTTTCAAAATCCACTTGTACTGGGTCAGAGATATCAAAATCTATCATGGGTTTTTTTACAAATCTCAAACCCCGAGGAGTAATATCAATGTCAAGATATCTCTGTAGACCCAGTATATTATAATGTAAGGCATTTTCTTTAAATAACAGCCATTCCAAAGAGTCTAAATGAGTACGGTCTGCCATGGAAAGATGTACAGAATCTGCCTTACCCATCTCTTGGAATGTATTGGAAGATCTCTTCATTCTTTCCTCTTCCAGAAGACGTTCCCAAGACTTAATGGAACCACTACTTGAAGTACCTGCTGTAACTTCCATGGAACGGTCCCCAGTAGACAAACCAGATGGCCAAATGGAAGCAGAAACCAACAAATCTTCTCGGAAAATACGTGGTAGCTGCTGTAGCAATTCACTGGCCATGAATACACCAAAAACCACCAACAGAAGACACACACTCTGCAGAGTTGGTTTCCTTACTTAAAGTCCCAGCTGCAGCAGCTCGTCTCCTTACTTGGAGTCCCAGCTGCAGAATTGCCATTCCCACTTGTCTCCTTACTTGGAGTCCCAGCTGCAGAATCTGCTGCAGATTCTGAAAGTTAGTTTCCATAGTGACACCCATTTGTTGCCATTCCTTCTTGCATTTGAGCAAGACAGAAGAGCTCTTTGAGCTCAATTATGACAGGCTGGTGGCCCTGATGGAGCTGATGTCATCACGCATGTGATGACGCCAGCTCTAACACTGCAGAAATTAAAAAATCAAAAGAAAAAATCAGAAATGAAGGGGTGCCACTCGGGAATAGTGGCACTCCTTCATTTGAACCCCAAAACTTGGTAAAATCTGAGTAATTTGGCACGGTTGGAAGGTATGACAATGCCCCTTTTGAAATGTACCCCACAAGACAACTGCAACAGCTGGAAAGGCCACAGAAGTACCTCACAAAGAAGATTACCAGCCTCAAACAGATGCCCTATGCTGACCATCTCAAAAAACTCCAGCTTTACTCCGGAGCATATTGCCTACTCTGGGGTGATCGCTGCCTAACATACAAAGCTATTTCAAACCCAGAGCTGTTGGACATGCTACACCTAAATAAATCCCAATCGCTCTGAACTACATGCTCTAGGGACCTAAACCTTATCACCATGATAAACAGAACATGTTGGAGGGATAGATTCCTGTCCCTGAGACTCCCCATACTCTGGAACAAGCTACCCATCTACGTCAAGCAGAGTTCCTCATTAACACTCAAGAAAAATCTTGATGAGTGGATGGAAAATAGGAAATTCACCCCAGAGAGCAAGTCTGTGGCTCTGCTCGACAGAGGCACAGGAAAATAACTTTCTTGGGTGGTGAAAGCCAGGGAACCTTGTTGGCTAGGCTTACTTAGGCTCTTGGGTCAATAGCCTAGAACCTACCTATGAACCTATGAAATAATATCCAAACCAAAGAGTTAAAAGGACACATGGACAAACCATTCAGTAAAAAGTGCAAGAAAAACCGAGACAAGCTGGAGATTTCACTGTGTGATACCTTAAATCTTCTGTAATGGAAGCCCATGGGATATATGCAAGATCTGCAAACCCCCTTATCCATGATCTCAGTAACACTTTCAAAGAACTCAACCAGGCTGTGCAGACATGATCTGCTTTTTCAAAGCTGAACTGTCATGTATACAGGGATATAATGTCACTTATATCATTGTTTATTAGTTCATCTATAATTAATTCCACAGCCTTGCAAATAATACTAATGAGATTAGTAGGCATGTCATTCCCAGGGTCAGTAGATGGTCCACCTTTCTGCAAGAGCACCATAACAGCTGTTCTCCATAGCAAGGGGAGTGTAAGTAATTGAAATAATCATTTGAAGAGTTAATGGGGTGGGTTGCAAGGTAGGACTTAGTGCTTCTCACCAGACATCCAGCGATGTTGTCATGACCCAGGAAACTGGTCATTTTAATTTTGGAAAATGGCAAAAGGAAGTGGTACAAAGTGATTTCAATGTGGGAGGTACTAGCTGGACTGAACAAGTCAAGTAGAGGTTGCATGCATGGTGGGGAGAAGCTGGTTTAGAATTTTTTTTCACTATAATACTAGCAATGTCCATGGGGAGGTTAGAGAAGGACACAGCAATAGAGACAGGTTCAGTAGAGAACTGCTGGTTACTTCTACATTTACTAGCAAAGCTGGAGAAAACCTTATGGTTTTCTTCTGAATTAGTTAAACTGTAAGGTCATATTAAGCCTTGATTGTTCTAATGGTAAGTTTGAGATACTTAATAGTTTTAATTTCTTTTTATAATCAAGAAGAGGACAATGTTTACAGCTGAACAGAAGTTTTTGTTTTCTTTCTTTCTTGTGGAGCTTGTTGAAGTGGTAGTTCCACCATGAGAGTTTAGATTTACTCTTGTCATAATGCTTACATCGGACTGGCACAGATGGTTTAGTGCATCTATCCAAGAAGGAGTAAAATGCAAAGGTGTATGCAGCAGCCTTAGACAGAATGAGTGCTGTGGAGCTATGCCATTTTGTAATTATTGATAAGATCAGTAAATAGTGACTAATTATTGATAAGATCCATAGGGTCTGTTTGGGACTAATATCTGGATGGGGTGCACAAAGCAGGTTTTCAAGAAGAAAGTCACAAAGACATAGCTGGATTTGACAAGAGAGAAGTTAACGTGAGGTATGATGCCATTGGGCATAACTTTAGTTAGGACATGATCTACACCTGTACAGGGCAGACAGACAGTGTGCTCAATTATATTGACATCTACGAATACCAGACAACTCTGGGCAAAGTCATCATTGTTAGTCCATGTTTGCCAGGTTACAGAGGCATAGTTGAAGTCACATATAAGAAAGCTTTTTGATTAGATGTTTACCTTTTCTGAGTAAGGCATTTAACTTGAGCTTACATGGTCATGTTGGTTTCTGTAATTGCATATAATTTGATAATTAACTTAATTGAATGCAAATAAGATTTTAATTAGTTGCAGATTTATATCATGTGGAATTCTGGTGAGAGAGAACAACACTGCCTCAGTTAGTTTTCCTTTATCCAAACTTAAAAGAATGACAGCAAGATACATTAAAGTAGCTGGATCATTAAGACATTTCCTAATAGTATGTTGAGTTCTGAGGAATGGCCCAAACATTTAGATGAAAGGAGAGCTGGAGGATACCTGAGTAAGCCCACTGAGTGTTCAACTTTCCCTGGATTCATGAAGCTCCATGCAAGAATAAGGCTATTCATGCACGGAGTGGTTCGTGTCCATTTAGGATAGTAGCGCGCCTTACATATGCATGAAGGTGTGCTGCTATCTAAACTAAATGGACACGAGCCAGGAGCGAGCGTGGGGGGTATGTGTCAGCAGTGCCTGCACCTGAAACACTCCCCTTTACTCTGAAAGTGTTGTACGGCACTTTCTGACACAGATGAGTATCAATCTATATAATATTAGAGCCTGACTCTAATATTATGTAGTAAATGAGTGTCTGTTGACACTGAAATGTAAATAGCAGCATTTCAGTGTCCGTGAATACTGAAAAATAAAAATAAAAACACATAGAAGGCAGCAGCCTTCAAGTGCACACCCCCAAATGTATGCACTCTTGCCCTACATGCACAGAAGCAGTAGGGCAAGAGGAAAGGAATAGAAATTAGAAAAATGTAATAATTTTTTTTTCATCAAATAAATCCTAAGTTTAAGCGATGCACAGCTTGTTTGCATGGTGCGCCGCTATGCTTAGCCTAGCTGAAATCCTGAAAAAGATAAGTGCTACTATGAGAGAAAACATCATTAAGTTGCTATAGCATAGTTGTACTGCCATGGTAAAGCATGTAGAACATGCTCAGTTCAAATCTCCTCTCTACCAAATTATTTAATAAACTTTTAAGGAATTCAAATGAGAGATGTCAATCATAAGGCTCACATATAGCACAGTAGGGGTGGGGATATGTAAAATATAAATGTAAAAGAAAATAATTTATAAATTTTAATGAAAAAATAGATTTAAGCAATCCTTTGCTAGTGTAAGCATTGCTTACCTGCGTTCAGCTCTGCTTAGCTGGTGTAAGCATAGCTATGTGGATTTGAGCGGAGGTAAGCATAGTGCAGCATATTAAAACTGGCCAATCAAGAAAAAGTGTGGGAAAACTGTCCTATTTATACTGCACAGGTGGGAGTACAGCCATAACCATTTGGGATTGCACACAGCAGGGAAAAAATGTCTGGTGTTGGTGAAGGTGTGCACTTCCGAGCGCAACGTTGGGGCATCCAGGAGTCCAGGGTCATGGTTGGGCTCCTAGTTAAAACCTATGATGGCAGGCTGCTGCAGGGCCAGTACCAGGTCTCACAGTACAAAGTGGAGGCCTGGGACCAGCTTGCATGTGATCTCACCAGTGCCACTGGCATACCTCAGATTGGTGAGCAGGTACGTCATCACCATAATGACCTGATGCAGAGGAAGGGTGCACTCTTGGACCAGTGGATCTAAGAAGCACAAGCGCAGGATGTCCCACCTGTCTGTAAGTATGCAATCTTATGTATCTCTAACTAAGGAAAAAGTTCAACTTGTGACTGTGCAGGTGTGGCTAATGTGTGATGTTTCCCCATACAGCTGCTGCAGAGAGATCCCAGAATGTTGACTCTCATGCCCAGCGACTGACCCAGCTGCATCAGCAGTATGGTGAGTACAGAATACCCCCTACTATTAGCAGTAAGAGATCAAAATTATAGTAATGGTAGTACTGCCTGTATATATAATTGTGCTGTAAAAGTTAGGAATAAATGCCTGTGTCAGGCTGCCAGTGTTACAATGGAGTATTCCCAGCTGCTGTGTAATACAGATATCAGTAGCAAACAAGTACAATATGCAGGAGAGGAATATTAGAATATGTATGAGTGTGTCTGAGTGAACCTGCCAAGAAAGTGCCATGTCAGGGCTACTGTAACAGTTAGAAATGAAAAGCATTCCCCTCTGCAGATCACGTAGGAATAG
>NC_056739.1:989235313-989250313 GCF_019279795.1 Protopterus annectens | reverse complement strand
GGTTGTTGTCCAGAAGATGGGGAAGGAGCTGTAGATGGATACATTTTTCTAGAACTTTTGAAAGGAGAGACAGGATGGCTATGGGACGGAAATTGGTAATGTTATTATTGTTACCACCTTTGTGTAGGGGAATGATGTAAGCTTTTTTCCAGATTTGAGGAACAGTACTTTCTTGGATAGAGCGGTTAATTAGTATGCTGATAGGGAGGGCAATGGCTTCTGCAGCTATGCTAAGGTAATATGAGGGAATGTTATCTGGGGCATTGGTGCATGGTTTTAGTTGTTTCAGGAGTTTATATATGGTGGATGTAGGAATAGGAGTTAAGGAGAAACGTGGGGGTGTGGTGTGAATGGGGGAAGTTGGAGAGGGAGATGCATGAAGAGGGGTGGGAGAAGTTGGAGGGGGAGAAGTCTGAGGAGAAGTGGGAGAAGTTGGAGGGGGAGAAGCAAGAGGAGAGGTGGGAGAAGAGTGAGGAGAAGTGGAGGTAGGAGAAGGAATGTTATTTGAGAAAGAGGAGGTAAGTTTGGTGATAGAGTCTATGAAGAAGGAATTGAATTGGGTAGCAAGATCTGTGTCATCTACATTTGGGCAGAGAATAGGGTTTTCTGTGGTTCCGGGTTTTAGGAGCATAGTTATACCCCGCCAGAATTTTTGAGGGTTAGTTTTGTGATTTATTTGGAGTCGGGTGAAGTAGTTACGACGGTCTGTAGAGATAAGTTTTTTAACTGAGTTACGAAGAGTTTTGTATTCATTGAGGGAAGATATAGATTTGTTCTTTTGATATTGTGTCCAGGCTTTGTCTCTAAGTCGCATGGAGGTTAGGGTGTATGCAGTTAACCAGGGGGTGGATTTTTTTTTATTCTTTTGGTTTTTGAAGGAGCATAAGTATCTAGAAGGTTTAGGAATGTGGTATTAAAGTGAATGATTGCATCATCAAGGGGTAGAGTTTTTAAGGGGTACCAGTTAAGTGATTTTAGGGAATTGCAGAAGGCTTCTGGATTAAAGTTTTTGTGGCATCGGGAAGTAATGTAATTATGAGTGACTTGTAAGGGAGAAGGAAGACGTCTAGTGAAGATAGGAAGGTGGTCACTGAGGGAGTCAGGTAATGTTCCGCTATCTGGGTAGTAGTGAGGGTGGAAGACTAGAATCCAATCTAGGGTGTTGCCACTGGTGAAGTCTTTGTATGGTCTAGTAATGGAGTTGATGAGTTGACAGTAGTTATATAGGTTGATGTTAAAGGAGTGAGAGGGGGACTGAATGGAGGACCAGTTAATATTGGTATCTCCCATGATTATAATTTCATTTTTAATGTTAGCTGAGAGCCAGGAGAGGATTTCTTCGAGAATTGGTATATTGTCTCCTGGGGGAATGTAAAGAGAGACAATGTATATGTATTTTTGTTTGTTCAGCTGGAGAAATATATATATATATATATATATATATATATATATATATATATATATATATTTATATATGTATGTATACATATATATATATATATATATATATATTTATACATACATACATACATACATATATATGTATATACACATACTTACACATATACATATATTGCTACTTATAGATAGGTATAAGAAGATATATATTTAGAGGGTGCACAGCATACAAAGTCAGTATTCCTACAATTGCCACCTTTTAAAATGGACAGTGTTTGATTCTTTCATACAAAAGACAATTATTGCATGAAACATATACCCACAGACATGTCAAAGGATATGACACCACACACAAGTTTGCATACATATAAATGTTTATTTGTGTACTATTTCAGTTGTATATGCCATTTCATATAGCATTTAGGTGTTTGAAATGCATAAGTGAGTAATGCAACTCTCAAACAAAACATTTGATCCAGTAATCTGAAAGCATAACATATGTTGCTGTCCAGGCCAAGGCCTTCAAGTAGTACAACAGTAAAAAAACACAACAAGATAAGAATCAATCAACACTAATTAATTACAGATGTAGTTCAGCAGCCTCCAATTACACTCTGTACTCAACCCTAGGGGGAAAAGAATTAAGTTGTCACAAACAAAATGTATCTGTTACATAACAATGCTTAACTTAAAACATCACTATCACACTGACAAACAGAACTGTCTGTAAGACAGTAAGCACTAGCTGTTCCCATGGTGAAATGTATGAAAATGTACAGCCATATACCTCCATGAGTCTTACTACTGATATCCCTTACATGTTGTAACAGCCTAGGTTAAAAATGGTGCATACCCCTTCCTCATAGAACGACGTACGAGGGCATATAACACTGTTACATACACTGACCTCTGGAACGTACAAGGTCACACACATTTTGATCAGCTGTAGCCTTCATATATATGGACTCTACCTCACAATATGTGTGGGAGTCCACAACATCACTGGAATGATAGCAGGAATGCCAGCACTAAATAATGATAGGCCACCACTTAACAACCTCTTACTGCATGATATATGGACAAAGCCTGGTATATAGGTGGAGGCAGAGGCTGGAACACAGGGCCATGTTTGCAATATTGCTGTTATACACTATGAAAGTTGCTGGTGTTACAGGATTGGTTTCAACATACCCTTACTCAGGAATATGAAGTCAGAAACACAAATGGATGTACCCATGTACTGATAGCATTCAACAGAGAGAACGCCACTGATATATCAGAGACAAGACCTGTGTGGTGAACAGAGAAAACATAACAGCCAATCCTCTGGCCATCATGTGGATAGGCCCACAGCTGAGAACTATGCAGACAGACTGCATTCCATTCAAAACTAGCATGTACAAACAAACTCTGTAAAACTAGCGGTATACAATGCATATAACAACAATACTCACACTCTCCGTAGGTCTGGAACCTTATACAAATATGTAGTTGGCTTGTGTCTGCAAGTCCTGTTGTACGCGGTATTGCTACCTGCTGTCTGTAACACTGCTGCCCACACACAGATAGGATGTCTTCCATACAGCAAGGTAAAGGGACAATGCCCACATGATGTAGTAATTTATAGTAGTGGGTTGCCATAAAAGTAGTAATTGGAAGCACTACACAGCTGGCTGCATGCAATTAGCAAGTGGTGAACACTAATTGGTGCAGAGGCCATCACCTGATCATGAGCATCACCTACAAAATCCACGCTGCAACCTATTGAAAGAGCTCAATCCCTGTAGTGGAGAGAGAGAGAAAAGGAGAAATAACTAAAACTGCAAACCAAACCAAAACAAAAGTATAAAAAACAAGGGACACATAAAAGTGTGCCTAGAAGAGAGGACAATACTACAACAGGTATGTGAAACATATCTGAATGTAATTGAATGTAGTACTTGGTCTGTAATAATGGGATAGATGATGTTGAAATATTTATATGTGCCATCAAGACTTGTTGTAATGATGTCCTGCTGAACAGCTGCTATGGACATAGAATCTGGCCCTGTGGGCAGTGGGCCACACCTGTCAACTGTGCAAATCAGCACTGAATGATAAGATGTAAGCCATCAAAGTGTGTGTTCTGTACCTCAAGAAATGTATATTAGTGTGGCAAATAGCTGGTGGTGGAAGTAATTAAGTTATGATAGATGCATGAGTTTCAGACCCTACCACCTGCAGGGCAGTCATTTTAATGTGAAATGTATCATGCACAAATGTCATAGGTTTGTAATACACTTACCTGCAATCTGTCCCTATATATACCCCCTAATGTTAGACTGTGTCTACATGTGACACATGTCTGTTTTGTAGCAAGGCAGAATAGTGCAGCTGTGGAGGAAGGAGAGTTAGAGAGTATGGACCTGATGTTTGAATCCACTCCATCTATATATATATATATATATATATATATATATATATATATATATATATATATATATATATATATATATATGTGTGTGTGTGTGTGTGTGTGTGTGTGTGTGGGTGTGTATATATATATATATATATATATATATATATATATATATATATATATATATATAGTCTATGTCACGTTATCGAAATCTTACTACATCGAATCAATAAAGGTCGACTTCTAGTGATCGATGTAGGAAAACATCGAATAAAGTTTAAAAAAAAAAAAAAACAAACAAAAATAAAAACTAACTAGCATAGGCTTACCCCCTGCACCCCCCACACCCATCCTACTTAAATATTCCAACTCAGAGACTGCACTACATTGAGGTAAATGGAAATCTCCCCCTATGTAGATTTCTGTTTACCTGCCCGATGTTCTGTGCTTTCGATGTTGTGTTGCCGACAATATCAACTGCGATATTGTTGGCTTTCAACGACATCGTGAAGTAGACCATAGATATATATATATATATCTATATATATATATATATATATATATATATATATATATATAGATAGATATGGATTCACTTTACATGCTCGAAATTCTGAAATATCGAATTTCAGAATCTCGAGCCCATAAAGTGGAAATCCTAAAAGATCGAAAACCCAGAAGCACGAAATTCAAAATCTCGCATTTCAGAGATGTTGAATTAGCGGTTCTGGTGTTGCGCTGTGTTCATGGATTCAGGTAAGTGTTTATCTTTTAAGGGTTTTGGGTAGTGGCTGTAGTGTGTGTTAGTGTGTTTTGTTACTGTGATGTGTGTGTGCAAGGGGAATTTAGCTTGTGTGGTGGTGTTTTGTGTGTTTGTGTATGTAGTGCGACCTTGGAGTTAGTATATTTAAGCAGGGGGGATGTGGGAGACACAATATGTAGAATAGGGTTGTGTGTTTCTGTGTGGGGGAGGAAGGTATGTGTATGTGTATGTGTGTGTGTATTTTTCAAGTCTCAATTTTGAATTTCATGCTTCTGGGTTTTCGATCTTTTAGGATTTGCACTTTATGAGTGTCCACGGTGGTGCAGCAGTTAGTGTTGCCGCCTCACAGCAAGAGGTTCTCCGGTTCGATTCTCTGCTGGGGCGCCTTCTGTGCGGAGTCTGTATGTCCTCCCTGTGGTCGCGTGGATTTCCTCCCACATCCCACAGACATGCAGTAGGTGGATTGGGCACTCTAAATTGGTCCTAGGTGTGAGTGTGTGTGCCTTCTGTGGAATGTTGGGTGCCGGGCTGGCAACTTAACACTGTAAAACCCCACTGCCAATCATGAGCGGACAGATGATCCGCTGTGGTGACCCCTAACTGGGAAAAGCCGAAAGAAGAAGGATTTGCACTTTATGGGCTGAAGATACTGAAATTCGTTATTTCAGAATTTCAAGCATGTAAAGTATATATATATATATATATATATATATATATATATATATATATATATATATATAGATGTATGTCTACAGATATATATATATATATATATTATATATATACATATATATATATATATATATATAAAATGTAAATATTTATATATATATATATATATATATATATATATATATATATATATATATATATAATGTAAATATTTATATATATATATATATATATATATATATATAAATACATTTTTCCTACTGTTGAATGACAGTGCTGCATGATATGTGTGAGAAAACATCACATATATCTATGCATACATATATATATATAGTAGTAAGTGGGTGCGAAATGGACAGTTATGTCTGGTGTGAAATCCATGTTGGGAACAGATTGCCCTTGTTTGTGAAGGTGAGATTGGTATGTCGAGGAAGGATACTAGGTATATTTGGGGAGGTAGGCTGGGTTGGAAGACAGACAAGACAGCATACAGGGGCAGTATATGACACATTTGGTGGGTAAACACATTGGATGGGGAGTGGTGTTTGGGAAGTGGAAGCCCATGAGTCCCCAAATGGAAATAGTGGGTCAGGGTCCCCACCCATGGGCAGTCACAACTGCATCTAAATGGCCCTGAAGGTGCCTGAGCTGGGGGCTGAGCTGGAGGAGCATGTGGACCCTGTAATTGTGTACTGAGGGCCTCAAGGTGGTGTAGCCCATCCCCCAAGTCTCTGTGGAGCCCTCTATGCACCAGACCCTGGACCTGAATTCAGGTGACAGGATCCTGTCTGTGTGTGTTCCCGGGGGGGGGGGCAAACACCATCCCCTGAGGTGGTTCCACCTGAAGGTAGTGCAGGACCAACAGATGATGAAGTCCCAAGGTGGGTTGCAGATGTGCTGTGGCCTGGTAACCTGGACAGATAAGGTGGGAGAGGTGGTCCTGCTGAGAAGTGGCTTCTCAAACATGCTATTGTGTCACAGTTATAGAACATATGTGAGTAGTAATAGTCCACACATTTCAGGATTCCATCTAACAGCATGCATAGATATCCCCATTAACACAAAGCACCAGATTTGAAGCAGTCACATAGGAAACAAAACTCATGCATATACGGAACCATAGTGCCCCTTACAATGGCATGCAGATGACATTGTTAGCAACAAGCCACCACTGATAGTGTTTCAACATGGAACATGACTAGAAACACATTGCACAATTTGTTGTACAATACGATATATGTCCCAAAAGTAGGTTTGCTGTAAACATCCCCATAGAGTTGTGTGTTCAAATTATTGTTGCAGATCTGGTTGGGGGGGGGGGGGAGACAGAGATGTCAATTAACAACTATTATATCCCTGCAGTATGAGGTCCTCAGACCTTTTTTCCTCTTTATGTCTTTCAGGCACCATGTGTAGATAGCATTTGCCAGTTTATTCCTCCTAGTAAAATGAGGTTATAATAAACTACCTGGTGCAGCACTACCAGACCCAGTTTGGCCGTACAGCCCATGATCTGCAGGAGAGGACTGCCTGTGGAACAAGCTCATCCACAGGGGAAATGATGATGGCCTGCAAAACTGCAGTTATGAACAGGTCCGACATTGTTGCACTGACCTAATCCGCCACACCCGCAAGCATGCTGCTGCAGTTAGGAGGGATCAGCTAGCCACAGGGGGGGTCATGCCATTCAGTTCCCCTGACACATGCTGAGGAGCTCCTTGCCAGCCTCGGGGCACCTGCCTGCCACAAGACCCAGAGGAAAGCATTGTGGAGGTGGGTGCTAGCCACACAATGGGCGAGGAGCATGCAGGTAAGGTCTGAGAGCACATCAGTAGATCATTGTTGCTTATCCATCTCCATCTGCATCTGTAGAGTTTAATCATGCATATTTGAGATAAAATATATATAGTCTGTTGCTGCATTGTAGTAATAAACAGATGTGCATAATCTGTAGTATTGTGGGTTTGTACTGCTGATGTACTGAAATGCTGCTCCCACCCTATACCAATGCCACAGATGTGACTACTGGTATCAAATCTCTCCCACAACTATGTAAGACCCTCTGTTATACATCTAGGGTAGCAGCCTGTAGCTGGTGAGTATGGTGTTGTTTGTTCAGGTTTGCCAACACACTGGTCATGTTATGGCCATGGTATTTGCCATGCACACATTTAACACACCTACCCATAATGCATGCTGTACATGTTCACTTATTGTTTCTGTTAACTGCACTGCATCACAGTGGCTACCATGGTGGCATATCTGAAGGGTATGTAAGGGCCCTGCAATATAACAAACAACCTGTCATTGCAAGATGTGTACACAGAGATGAGAATAATGGTGGGATAAATGGCCTTCAGTAGGAACATGTCTGAAACATTACCCTTATACAGTGCTACAACAGTGTATATACCACTATTACAATAGCAACCATTACAGATCTACACAATGGCATATCACAATACCACATTCCACAACCCTTACAACCTGTAATGTGGTCCTAACATGAGCAATGAATGTGTAATATGGAATGCTATGTTACGACAGCAAATATGGGGAATACGTACCTTAATAAACACTGGAAGCATATGTGTGCACACACTCCAAATAACATATTGTGGCACCAGCTTGTGAGGTACTGACAGCATTCACTCTTCATGAATATGCACCTTCCAGCAAGTACAGGTCCTCAATGTCACACCATGAAATGGTCTGCTGTCCAAGACATATGTCCATCACATTTGCCCACTCACCTGCAACAGAGGCAGCCATGGCTTGCACACATCTTACAAGCCATGGAATGGATCCCATACCCAACAGGTAACACACAGGAGTGAGACATCTAGCCTTACCTCACCATTGCATATGCCATGGCAAACTGTCCAGACAGTCATGTATGTAATGAGGATGTATGGGACAACATTAATGTAGAAAATAAACAGATGGCCATCCAAGACAGATGATGACACGTTGCAAACTGGTCATAGAGGCTACCTAGTAACATGCCACAACACTGAGGGAGTTTCATGAATGTCTATCAAGTACTGGCTTTGCAGTACCTGTGTCAACAATCACCTGGACTCTGCATAAGTGTGGGCCATTGGTTAGGGTAATCAGAAGGGACAGTTGTTCTACAGGAAACATCAGCCAGGGCTCTCTACAGGTAGTATATGCATAACATCAAAAGTCCCCCAAAGGCATGTGCTGCTTTGTGTAATGTTGTACTAAGATCAAGTTCAAAACCTACAGACAGTATCAAGATATATGTGCTGCACAAGCAACACCTCACACCACCTCAGATCCACCATCCCCATTGTACCTTGCTGGTGCCAGTGTACACCTGTATATTTGCCATTCATTAGCAGAGACTAGGCCGGTACACATGGTGTTCTGAATTTGGGACACTGCAAAATGACACTCATATGTAGCCCATAGTTGTCAAGCATCTGCAAAAAGGCTGAGGATGGGGAGGGGTGTCATCCTGAAACAAAACAGTGAACTGAAGCAGACATCCAAAGCTTGCTAAGAATGGTGCATCTGCACACAGTTAAGGTCATGAATTGTGGCAGATATAACCCTGACTCCACAGCAATAGTGAAGGCACTGTGTGACCTCCAAGGGTTGTGCACATGAGTTGACCTTGCAATCTTGCAGAGTTGGGGGACATTTGTAGGCAGAGTGACCAAATACTGGCAAGTGCAGATGGGGCATGCTAGTATACCCCTTCAAGGAATAGTGACTGCTGTAGTACACTTGTGCACACCTATGCACCCACAGATTGTATGCATCTTCACAACTGACACATTTGTTGGATACTGCATTTGATTGCACAGGTCATATGTCACAAATAAATCAGGTTTGTGTAATGTTAACATATGCAGTATTGTTGCCCCATGGCATATCAGGGAAGAGTGTGCCATATCAATAAGGGTGTGTACACGCCTCATAGCCATAGTAAGGTTTGAAGATTGTCAGTGTAATTGCATTTTATTGGTCATACATGCACCGCTGATGATGAGAAAGGCAAATCAGACATCAGGCATTCACTATTGACATCTGTCCACATATTATCCCAGGCATGTATCAGACAAACACATAGGGGCTGTGAGCAGCAAAGCAAACATAACTGACACACGTATACACATTCAGCAATGGCATGTACACCTGTGAGGTATGCTGCACAGTACATACCAGGGTGCTGAACAGGTGCACAGCAATAATGTGTACATGGATGCAGTGTGTTCCAGGGGAAGGGGCATCACCTACTACCACAACCCATGCATCACAGAGATGTATAATGTTGGCAACAGGGATTGACTATAGCTGTAGTTCATGCTGTTGAGTGCCATATGTCATGCATGTTGACAGATAGGTAATGCGAGGTCTGTGTGTAATATATTTGTGCAACCTCACATGTAAGTGTTGGTGAATGTGTTTGTGTGTGTGTTTGTGTGTGTGTGTGTGTGTGTGTGTGTGTGTGTGTGTGTGTGTGTGTGTGTGTGTGTGTGTGTGTGTATATATCTATATCTATATACATATATATATATATATATATATATATATATATATATACAGTTAAGCAATGACGTACAGGTGTTAAAGTGTGTTTCTTGTTTTCCCCTCACAGGTGGCGACGTGGGTCAGGGTCCATCCTGCAGGCAAACTGATGTTAGTGTCCATACAGACTCTGACAATGATGACAGGTATGTTGATGCATAGGCAGGGTTGTCAGGGGCTGAAGCTGTGTCATCGTTTGACATCCCACTGTTATCCACCCCATTCCCGCGCACAGCTCCATTGCCTATACATACCCCATCACCAGTGGCCATAGATGAGTGATAGCTGGCAGGTGGTGGCATGGACAGGACAGTGTGGTGTCTATGGCACATGTGTCTAGACACAGCAGCCATAGCTGGATGCCTGGGGAGGTATCACACAGGCAGATGTACAGGGGTGCTCATAGGAGGGCTGCTGGTTATCATGCCCCTTGCAGAAGTGCCACATGTTTCAGGCCTTCATGGAGGTGCAGGCACGTATGGAATGGTATACCAGACAGGGTCTGAGGCTGCAGAGGGCTACTCATTCTGCTGTTATTGACAACATCTGTGATCTTGCAGATGCCCATCATTATTTTGCAGTGGTCCTGGATAGACGGTTGGGAGAGATGGTGGGAATCCTTGACCATGGAATGTCTGTGCTTGAGCATATGGTGGGAATAATGCAATGGCCACATGGACGTAGGCCAGCAACACCAACAGATGGAGGTCGACGTGGACGTGCAAGACGTCAGAGCCACTCCCATAGTGGCAGTACCAGCCCCAGCATTGCAGAAGGGTGCAGTCCACACCACAACATAGCAGACCACATGCACATGGCCCTGGCCAGTCCCAAGAGGGACCTGGATCCAGCGGACATATGTCATCATCACAGAAGAGTACCATATCATGGCTTGTACCCTGTGGTGCCCATGGAACCTCTAGCAGGCACAGTTCTTGTGTCCATGGCCAGAGACGGTGAACTGCACACCCTGCCAGGTATGGTCTGCAGCTGTCCAACAAACCCCGGTATAGGGCAGCCACATGGCAGGACTGTGTGCATGCATATACGCACACATCACCTACACAGCTAGGGCAACCCCATAACTACACACACCACATCTGCACAGCTCAATTAATAATGAAACCCCCTAACACACACACATGATGTCAAATGAATGGCTCAGCCTAAGTCTCTGGAAAACCCACAACACACCCTGTGCATATGCTGATACTTGTGCCACATCTCTGTCATCCATAACATTGATGCAGGGGCAGGCTAATATGGTTCTGATGCACAGGGTGACTGTACTACGGCGTACCAGTGCAATCCTATGTAACATGTTTTAGCACTAAAGTTTAATGCTTACATGTCAGGATGTGTAGCAGTCCAGCCATGATGCATTATAACTATTATTAACACTGAGTGATTGTGGTCTCCATAATGTATTCCATTTGTGTTGTAGATGTCTGTGTGTCAGCAGGATGTTGGTCTGCTGTTGTTTCCTACAATGGGTATGGCACTGTGGTGAGACCTTGACTGTTCCATATCCTGGGTACAGCTGAACACAAGTCACTGGTCTGTATAACAGTTACTGCATGTTCCATATGCCTGATAGGTCTGAGGAGTGTATACAGGTGACTGATTTCAGCAGCCCTTCTACAGTGGACAATGGTAAGTGTACTGGGTGGTACACACCACATGTTTGTGTATAACAAACACACACATAGGCTTTGGTGTTGATGCAATACACAGAGAATACTGTACACATGGGTGTATGTACTTTTGCAAGGAACCCATTTTAGCCTATGTAATTCCACCAAGACAGAATAGGCACAACATCAAATTGGGAAATACTCAGACTGCTTGTTTGAAGTCATTGACGATGGAATTGGCAAGGTATATGTCCCCTTCCCCAATGTAGTGCAATCCGCAACTTGGTAAACATAGGTGTGCTGGTATGGGTGGCACAGCCCTACCCTTTGGAGGGTGTGGGGTGGTGTAGAACCACAGATAGAGTGATTGACAACTACTTAACCTGTAACAGGAACTGTACAGTATTACAGCCAACTAAGCGGGGGATACACTCAACTATGACCGCAATGATGGTGGCTATGTCCACAAGATCCATACCCAGCTATATATACCAACCTCAGTATTGCTGTACAGATATACAGTGGAGAAGAGGGCATTTACACATCTACTACTAGTTTTGATGGAATGAATTTCCACAGGATGATACCTGTGGAATATTAGCATTTGCCAGTCAGTTCTCGGACAGATGACCTCCTGGGACATGTATATTCTGCAAACTGAAGTAGATCCCTTCACTTACACACACACTCTTACTTGGCAACAATGGGACTAGAGCCCCTACCTAGGTGCTTAGTGCTACTAATGTGTGTGGCCTTAATTGCACACATTACACAGCTTTTAGGATGAGGTGTGTTCCAGGTTACATGTTAAGTGAAGAACATCACCAGGCCTTGTACAGTATGGTAATGGGGGATCCACTGGTTGTTTATGAACAATACATAGTGCAACATACTATCATATACACATTAACAAACACATAACAGTCATGCACACATCTGAGAGACCTGGGTTTATCAGTGATAACTACCTTGTCAGTCTGTCCATTCTGTTACAGATAAGTTGTACACAGCACATGCATCACTGGGTTGGATAGTGTACTCAATTACCTGTATGGTTGATGGTGACAGTGGTCCCCACACAGTGGACCTTTGGACATGTACTGGGGGTACCATGGTGTAAAGACAGTATAAACAGCACCCACACCCCACATTGGATATTGTACACACTGAAACCCGTGATAATACTCTGACATACCCACCATCACACATTGACCTGGACTGCAGTACAACACTTTATCTATCTCAAGAGTGCTAATACAGGCATATGCATCTATTGCACATGCCACAGGGATAGTAGGGTAATGCTTTGTCATGTCTCACCTATGGCCAGCAATATCACTATCCCTTATAGTGTGTGGCAAGGTGTATTGTATTAGAAGAATGTGGCCTCAGAATGCTGTATCCTACATATATACACACTTGCACACATACATACACTTGCCAGCACTCAGAGGGTAACCCATGCCTATCTACCCATTTGTACAACAGTGTTGTGCTGGTACTGCAAGCTCCAGGTAGCCTATAGGGTGAAGAGTGTAACAAGGTACATGTAAGGTCCATTACAGCAACAGCCATATCTAACTATTGCAATGGGAGGTGCAGTGGGTGTGAAGGGCCTCAGGGTATTATCAACTACAGGTTTACAAACACACAGACACCGTTACTCTCAGTAATGCACACTGACACATTTGACAGTACTGGGGTCCATAGGTGTAGGTGTTCATAGGTGTGTCCCAAGATATTGTCCATAGATAGATGGGAAGAGTAGGGGATATGGATACAGTGGTATCATGCCACCTGTCATTTGTCAGCAGGCCATTAACTGATGCCATGGGAGTGATCCTCAGGGTGACAGTTAAATGTAACATCCAATCATCTGGTTGCATCTTTCAGAGGGGCAGTGAGGTGCTCCAATTAACAAGTATGCAGCATGTATTACATAACATGGTCAGTGTCTGACTTGGAGACCTTTACCCAAGCATGTTTTATTGACTGTGATAGTGTAGCTGAGGTATTCATGGCATGTGGTGCATAAAAGGTGGGGATTCTTAGCTGTGGCATTCATAACACAGCTGGGCAGACATGTCATTGTCACTCAAGCATAGATTGCCTGTAAGCAGCCAAGATGGATACCTGACATCTGCACATCTGTATAGAGGACAGAAGGACATCAGCTAGCCAACTGGTTATGCAATAGGATGAATGTGTTGACAGATAGATGTCTGACACTGATAGGTATGCCATTACTACATGACAGCAGCCCTCAATGACATGTCCTATACACACTGTTGTTTACAGTTAATATCAACATGTCAGATCAATATCCAGTAGAAAATATTTAATGACACACAGCTCACACATGAAGAACATAATAGTGAAAACTCAGAGTCCATCTTTGCATATAGGGGTGTTTGGTTCCAGTATTACAATCTGCAATCTACTCTTACTTTGGAAAGCACTGTTAACAGTAGTAACATAATGACACTACATGCCAGTGTGACTCCATATAACCTGGGATACTACCCATGTATGTAATACATTCAAATGAAAAAGAGTGTTGTACAAGTCATATATTCTCAGGTGTCCCAGACGGTGGACTCACACCCCTTGCTACTGTAATGACAGCACATAGGCGCATGATATGTACATGGAATCAAATACACATATTAAAGATGTCATTACCCAGCTATTTTTATCAGACTGGAATGCGATCACTGGTTACCAGGGCTTTGCCATGCTTAGCAGGTTTCAGCATTGCTGCAATATAAATGCTAAGAAGATTTGTGCACTGGTAAGTGAAGCTGAAACGGTCTAAGCACCTATACAATTAACAGTATGTTAGCAGTGCTTACTATCGCACAAACCTGCTTAAAGCTGCTCAAAACTGCCTTAACCACTCTGTATCAAACAGCCCTTGGTCTTCCCAGCAATAAAATAAACAGTATTTGCAGGGCTTAAACCCAGGAACCTGTACAATATAGTCACAGCAGTTAACCACTAAGTCATCACAGCTGTGAAAATGGTTGCTGTTTTTTTCCAGTATATCTCTCAGTAGACATACTGAATAGCATTGAACAAATGCTTTGCCTTCTAAAATTGTGTAATACTTGTTAGTGATATTAGTGTTGAATCAAGTATGTTGTTGTATCTAAATATACACATATCAGATAAATACGGTGTGATACAACTGGGAAGGTATATGCAACAGTCATGTTTAAGAATAACAAGGATATATATATATATATATATATATATATATATATATATATATATATATATATAAATAAATATATATATTTATACATATATATATATATATATATATATATATATATATATATATATATATATAGATTATATATATACATATACACATATATATTTATATATATGTATTTATATACATCTGTATATTGCGGTATATATATATATATATATATATATATATATATGTATATATATATATATATATATATATATATATATATATATATATATATATATATATGGTCATGCAGTTTGTCAAAAATGCACTTTCACTAAAGCAAACAAACAAAAAAATAAACATGCAGTTTGCA
>NC_056739.1:989227813-989232813 GCF_019279795.1 Protopterus annectens | reverse complement strand
TTGTTTTTTACTGTGTTTCAGTAGGTAGTATGTTGCGGGCAGTGGGGTTGGCCAACTATGAGAGATCGAGATTTCGAATTTCACGGTTTAGTGCATTCGACGTATTGGCGTTTTGTTTGTTATTGTTCGTGTGAGTTGTATTCGGCTTTCGCTGGAATAAAGTAGACCCTGTGAAAACTACAGGCAGACTGCCACAACATGGGCCTACATTTCTTATGGGGGAATACACATGTACCTGCAAATATAGCAGGCTTTACAGGCATATAACAACATGAAGTAACAGACACCTGTGTAAAAGTGCATACCCACAACCATTCTGAACACAGTCACAGTCACATATGGTAAGCGTACTTAATATTACAGTATATGGACTGTGTGAACAACACCATCCTTATATGTGCCACTCACACAGTAACCCTACATATACTGGGCCAATACATAGTGTATTCCAATGCCTGACTGTGGTATGGGACATGTATCGGTCTGGCCCTACAAACATGTACACCGATAGGGTACCATACACTGGAGCAGCTTGCAACATCACATAGAATAGGACCAAGAACAATGACATCTACCACAGTCTGTACACAGGCCAAGGTACATATTCACAATACACACTCTTGTCAACAATCACCATAAGTACACAGACCTCACTACTGTACACACTACAACAGAATGTCGAAGTTTTGCCCTCAAATATGAGGCCTACTATACATAATATGTCTACCAGTCTGATATGTCTCTGGCTTGTTAGGTATGATGTCAGTAAATATTGATGTACTGAATATATGCACCTCTTACTGCGTGACATATGTACAAAGGTTGACAGAGCTGTGGCTGGAGGCACAAACACAGGGCCAATATTGACATGTTGCTGTGATAAACCCATACATTTACTGGAGTAACATGGTTTGTTGTGACATATGTCTTCTGAGGGATATGAAGTCAGTAACTCACATGGCTGTCACCATGTACTGACTGCAATCCTCAGGGTATGCTACTGCATTTCTAAAGATAGGAAATGTGTGAGCAACACAACACTTGTAAGTCTCCAAACACTGGCCAGTCTTCAGATAGCCCTACAGGTGAAAGTTTCCCCAACCACATAACACTGTCATGACAGATATTAAATCATGTAGAACAGCCATATCCACACAAACCCTGTTAAACCAATATTATTTCAAATGTAGAAGAATACTTATATTCTGTCCTCATATCTGGAACATCCCCTCCTGTTTGTTGGCCTGTCTCCACAGTGTATGTTGTAAGAGGTACATCCAACTACCCTCTGTGATGCTGTTTGTCAAACACCCACATGAAGTCCTGCTCACAGTGAAGGAAAAGAGCCAACACCCACATGAGGTGCTTAGTTATAGGAGTGTTTGCATGCAATTGGCTATAGGAATGATACCACAGCTGTTCCACATGCAATCAGCTAGTGGGGGACTGCAATTCATGCACAGGACATCAGCTGATCATGAGCATCACTTACAAAACTCAAGCTGCTGCCTAAGCACAGCAGGTGTACTTTTCCACATCCACCAAGGAGATAGAGTGGAGAGACAGAGACAAAGTAAGAAAGGAAGAGAGTAGGAGAGTAAGAGCCAAGCATGTTTGTGTATGATCCGTCGGTGGAGAGTGGTATCTGGGCATTATGATGGTTGCCTATATCGTGTACTAATCCATACTGTCACATGGTAATTGCACATGACTGTACACATTTATGGCTGAAGATTGTTGACTAGAATCTCTACAATGTTTGAAAAATGTTGGCCTTGTAATGTTAACAATGGGACATGTAGCTCCTTAATATAATGATGTGGCAAAACCCACACTGCAATGGACCCTGTCATTACACAATCATCCCAACACCCACACAGGACACTGATAACACACACAAACACACACTTACCAGTAATGAGTTTCAATCCCCTACCTGACTACATATTGCTATTATATTGTTGTACAGTTATTGCATGCACCACAGAGCATAGAATTTGGAGAGCTGTCTAAAGGTATATTTGAAGGTGAGTGACATCAGCAACAGTGATAAAGAAGGGATAAGGAAAGTGTAGTACATGTGACCGTCCACAAAAGCAGGCATCAAAGGAGACACAACCACACTCTCTCAGGGAATCACACACATTATCACAGTTGGCAGGGTCAGGATTAGAACTCCTACAGTACAGTATTACACAGTTATCACATGCACAACAGAGCTTATGAGGATGATATATGGCCAAAGGGTTATTTCAAGGTGACTGACATCAGAAGGCATGCTACAGTGGGGCAATGGGAGGTGTAGTGATAGTAAATGGCTTCAAAATCATTAATTTCCACACACACACACACACACACACACACACACACACACACACACACACACACACACACACACACACACACACACACATTTGCCAGTACTGACATGCATGGGTTCATTGCTTTACAGGTGTGTAGTAGTTGACTGTGCCAGAAGGCTGTACAAGGCTAGGCAAAGGGAATACCTTGGCATCAGGCCACATGACAATAGTCTCCAGTGTGGCTCAGGGGTGTAGTCCCTGGATTGTCCCACGCAGGTGGGTATTGTATTCACCATCCACTCATCTGGATTACTATTGTGGGTGGCCAGTGCTGTGCAAAGCTTGTCATGTATGTGATTTAAATTCCATAACAAGGACAGTGTCTGGGTTGTGCATATGTCCCACATGCATGTTCTGTGACTTTGTGTACTTTGGGTATGGCAGTGGGAAGTGTAGTTACTGGGGCAGGTTATGTGGACAGATTGTTATCATCTGATGTTGCATTTCTCATAGTTGACTAACCCCACTAATGCTGTAGTGTAACATACTAGTCAGGTAGGAGTTTTAATCCCAGAGACATGGCAACTGTGAAACTCTGTGTGTGTGTGTGTGTGTGTGTGTGTGTGTGTGTGTGTGTGTGTGTGTGTGTGTGTGTGTGTGTGTGTGTGTGTGTTGATTAATGATTTAGAGGACATTCACAGTAACTACACCTCCCACTGCCATACTTTAGCAAGCCTGCTGATGTCATTCACCTTGAAATACCCTTTTGGGGAAAGGATAATCCTATAAGCTCTGTGGTGCGTGTGATAATGGTGTAATGTTATAGTGTAACATATTAGTCATGGAGGAGTTCTAATCTCAGGCATGGCAACTGTGAAACTCTGTGCATGTATAGATTAATGATTTTAAGGTCATTCACAGTCACTACACCTCCCATTACCCTACTTTAGCAAGTAACAAGGAGAGTGGCTATCCCTGCAACCTCTGTGGTGTGTGCAATAACTGTCTAATCCTGTTGTGTAACATACTACTTAGGTAGGAGTTCGAATCACAGATGTGGCAGCTGTGAAACTGTGTGTGTATCAATTAATGATTTTGAGGCCATTCACAATCACTACACCTCCCGTTGCCCTACTTTAGCAAGCCTGCTGATGTCATTCACCTTGAAATACCCCTTTGTAGAAAAGCTAGCTATATTAGCTCCATGGCCCGTGTGATAACTGCATAATGCTGTAATGTAACATACTAGTCAGGTAGAAGTTCTAATCCTAGACATTGAAACTTTGTGTGTGTGTGTGTGTGTGTGTGTGTGTGTGTGTGTGTGTGTGTGTGTGTGTGTGTGTGTGTGTGTGTGTGTGTAAAGATTAATGATTTTGAGACCATTCACAGTCACTACACCTCCCATTGCACTACTTTAGCAAGCCTGCTGATGTCAGTCACCTTGAAATACCCCTTTGGACAAAGGAAAGCTGTATAAGCTCTGTGGTGTGTGCCATAAATGCAGAACAATGTAGTAGCAATAACTACACAGTTATGGGTTTGAATCTCATCTGTGGCAAGTGTTTATGTGTGTACCTCAAAGAGTTTGGCCTCATTTTCAGCCAGTACACATCTCAGACCCTGACTTTACCAGTCCTGCAGATATCATCCACCTTACAAGTAACTGTTGCCAAACCTAAATCATATCAGGTCAGTGGTGCATGTGGTAAATGTGTAACATAATGGTCCATAAACATTGTTAGATAGAAGTTTGAACTTCACCCCTTGCAAATGTAAATGTGTGATTAGGGTAAAATCATGTTTGGGATCTCTCACCCAATGCCAGTATTTACAAGGGCTGTTGATGTTCCTCACCTTAGAAGTACCTTGGAACAACGTCCATCCAATAAGCTCCATGGCGCATGCGATAAATGTGGTGCACTGTAGTAACCATACATAGCTAGGTAGAGGTATGAATCTCAGTACTGTAAAGTGTGTGTCTGTCACCAGCATCCTATGTGGAGGTTTCTGTGATTGTGTAATGTCAGGATTCATTGGGGGGTGTGTTTTGCTAAATTATTATAATGAGGACCTACTATATGTCACAATGTCCACCTTACAAGGACAACAGATGTCAAACAGCAGAGAGGCTGGTGTAGACAATCCATAGCCTTACATGTGACATTATGGATTAGTGAACAATATAGGCAAACATTGTATTACTCAGAGAACACTCTCCACCCATGTCTCATACACAAACACACTTGGCTAGGCAATAACCACTATACTGGCAGTTCCCTGCATATTGCCCACAGATAGTAACCATGCTGTGATTGCAGTGGACTACATGCCTGTTGACCACAACACTGTCACTGACATATAAAAGTATTGTGATGTGTAACATCTCCTGACTGAGTACGTGTTATCCAGCAAGTAAAAGGACATGTCACCCTGTTCCATCCCTACAATAGGCAAATAAATGCTTACAGTGGTCCTTTTGCTATGTTCCCCACTGGATGGCTGCAACAACTGTAGAGTCTGCAAATGTAACCCACAAAGGGAATACCATGCCTTATACACATGCCCTGTATGGACAGATGCCACTAACTCCACTGAATACCTGTATCATGCTGTCAATGTAGGTGCCAGCACAACCTCAGTTCCATAGCCAGGTCTCCCCAAATGAGGTCAGGAATGCTGCATCAGAAGATAATAATC